>NC_029790.2:124363103-124385572 GCF_000816755.2 Arachis ipaensis
ATTCAGGTGAGTATTATATCATTTTATGATATGTCGTTTCAGTGGGAGTGTGCATATAAATGTTATTTTCCTTATTATTTTAACAATCTGGTCTATCTCATATATCAATTATGGAATTACCATAACTTTTATCACATTAGTGTCGTGACGAAACCACCACGACGATTACCATACTAATATACTCAACGACATAGATTAAATTTGGATGAGAAAATTCAAAAATTACATGCGCAAATGATCTCATGCATGCCTATTTTCAACTGGTCCAACTTTAATAAACTTTATGAGATCAAGAGTCAGAGTAAAACAAAATGAATACTTTATTTCTGTAGAAATATCTATATAAGTAAATTTATCTGAACCATATGAGTATCCAAATGCACACTCCCACTGAAACGACATATCATAAAATGAAATGACACCCACCTGAATAGTATCCAATGAAAGACCTTGGGTATTTATTTTTTATTAAACAAATATGCACATATTTATGGAGTTTGTGCTAATATGCTTAATAGACACTTAAACACTCTGAACTCTTTTGTAAAAGAATTTAAAATATTAGACTGCTAACACATTGTCACAAAATAACTCAAGTGGTGTTTTAAATATATATATCCATAATTTGTGACACGTGTTTTTAGTCACTTAATTGGATGCTTTCAAAAGATGTTTTATATTCAAGTGCTTTAGTAGAAAGAATAATAAGTATCTTCTCAATACTTTTCCAAAGAAATCTTCCAATGAGCATATGAATATACCTGCAATGGATCAAAATTGTTTTGACATCCAACAAAGTCAGAATCTGAATACCAAATAATCTCTAACTTTAGTTTCTGACTTCATATGTGTGAACATGTAATGTTTTGTTATAAAAAAAACTTGTTTATCTACTATTTAGTGATCTATTCTTAATTAATTCAAATATCTATCAAAGATACTAATAAAGTACACAATAATTGTAAGTGTACAAATTCGTTATCCATCATACTACTGTTGAAGCATAATAAATTTTATGCACTTTTTAGATTTATAACTTTCTTGAGGTACCTAATGAGACTATACTTGTCTCCCTTAGAGTTGAGTATATAACATTATTTACAATTCTGTATGCCGCTGACATACAAGAATAATGAAAATATACTTACTCCCACTGAACTGATATAAGTTATCAACCATGTTTATCTCAAAAGGCCATATAGATAATAATTTGATGAAATATAAGTTATTAATGACAGAAAGTCTTTCTTTTTTTAATGATTTAACATGGACGGTATTGGATTTAAAGAATTCTAGAATTTTCAACAAGTGGTATCAGAGCCATCCATGATTGAATTATTGAGAAATAACAAATTTATTAAAAAAAAAAGTTTGTGATTATAATTGATATATATGTATTGTCCATAAAAAAATTAAAAAATTAATAATTTTCTAACATACCACACGAAAAATACATAGGATGCTTGATTCGAAATTTTGCTCATACACTATCATTGTTGAATTTGTGGATATAGGAATTATATTTTATTGCCTTTTCTTTTTTTTATGTAAGAATGTGTTGCACTTGTTTAAACTTGTACTCACTTCTTGGACTAAGAATCATGTGAGTTTCACTGATAAAAAAAAATGTGTACAAAAAGAAAAATGCACAAAAAAATGGTATAAACAATTAAACATCATTTTTCTAGTGATAGATTTGTAGGACGTTTGACTATTTATCATAACTATATATAGTTTAGATTTTATTTCCTCACTTATATTATAAACCATTACTTTGGATATACATCATGTTTGTGCTAATTACAAATGTTTTTGGCTTTCTAAGTTAATACTTACAACAACGATGCTAGAAGTAAAAGTCAGATGGGAAATAACAAAGGACAAAGAAGTAAATATTCAGATTGTTCATAGTTTCAAGAAAAAAAACACGCTAGCTTGTTCTGCTGACAGATGTTACAATTTTCTTTTAATAAAGATGTTATAATTTGTTAAGGGAAAGATTAATTTAACATATAAAATAGTTTAGGTAGATGAATATAATTATGAAAAATTAAAATGTTAAGAAAAAAGAACAAATAATTCCCTGACTTTTTCAAATCGTGACAAATAAGTCTCTTAAAAAATTTAATTACAAAACATCCCTGACTTTTGCAAACAGCGGACGGATACATCCTTCCGTCCATTTGCCTCTCGAAAAGCAAACAGAGATGGGTGAAGTGGCGCCAATGTGTCTATTATGAAGCGACGTGTCCGTTACAATGCCAATATGGCATGTACTCGAAAAGATAGAGGACAAATAGGACCTTATGTTTAGAAAAACGAAACTGTTTTGTTGAGCTACCTTATTTCCTATAAACCTCTTTCAGAGTTGAAGATATTACAGGATTCCCTAATTTCTTCCCTCCAAAAACTCAAGCATCATCGAGGAATCATCTATTGAAGTCTTGCATACAGTTGCGAAGGTTACAGCTTAGGGCACAGGTAGCCGTTCTGGTGTTGCAATTTTAGTCTTCCAACAAGGTATGTACCTCTTGGTGCTGAATATGACTTCTACATGTATGTGTGTTATTATTTTTCGCATGTGAATGTTTGGTTTACAATGAGACCACAATGTTAGCATTTTTTGAAATTTTGTAGAAAGATGATGTCTTGTTCATTTCTGTTATAGTATTATTTAAAAGTTGCAATATATTGTGCATTTACTGTAGACGACAAAGACATTTATGGTGCCTGTGTTCCACCATTGGGGTAATTTTGTTAGGAATAATAGTGGAGAGCTAGTGTATATCAACGGTAAGGTTGAGAAGTTTCCTGAGCTCAACATAGACTTTATAAACTTTGGTGATCTAGTGAAGATGTTCGAAGGCTTAGGGTACAGGGAGTATGAGGTCCTGTATTAGTATGATAGTATTACTAGTGACATTGAGTCTGGTCTTCAGCTTTTAGCAGGGGATGCTAGAATCCATGAATTGTGTGAGAATAAGATCAGGAACCTAGATATTAATGAGTTCTACATTTATTTCAATCACCCCATAGATAAACCAATACATGTAGAGGATGTAGGTAGGGATAATGTGAAAACTATAAACCTAGATAACATATGTACTAACTTGAACACATCATCCTCTGATGATAGCTACTAAAGTGCATAGGATGAATATTATAAATCTCCACCTCTAGGATATGAAGGTGACACTGATTAGGATGATGATGATGATGATAGTGCTGGAAAAAAAAGGTGGCAGTAAGAGAAAATTGGTTGAATCAAAGAATGGTTTGAGTCCAAGAAAGAATGTGACAAGAAAGAACCCAAGGAAATTGGTTGAATCAAATAAGTTTGATTCTGAGTTAAGCAAGAAGCAAAAGGGTAGGGTTAATGTTGTCAAAAAGAAGGAGAAGGTGACAAAGAAGAAGAATGTGGCAAGAAAGAGCCCAAGAAAGAGTAATGGGCTTGCTATGAGTGGTGATGTTGGGCCTAGTGTGCAAGGTGGTGTTGGGCCTAGTGTATAGACTGATGTTGGGCCTAGTGTGCAGGGTAGTACTGTTCCTAAGGGGAGGACATACAGATCAGAGGTGGTATCATCTGATGAAAAGTATGTGTATGAGTATCAGTCTGAGGACTTGCATACACCTGTATCCTCTGAAGATGAGAGAGATAAGCATCTTGGCCTGAGTTTAATGATGATTATGATTTTGGGGAGGGACACTTTGAATTGGGTACAAGGTTTGCAACACTTGATCATTTCAAAGAAGTGGTGAGGGACCTATTCATTTTTTAGGGCAGAGAACTAAAATGGATCAAGAATGATAAGGAAAGAGTCAGAGTGGGATGTAAAGTTGTGGAGTGCTATTTTTTGTGCATGTGTCCAAGAATACTTCACCAATGTGCTTCCAAGTGAAGACATACAAGTCTGAACATACTTGTGCCAGAGGCTTGGGAAGTAATGATGCTGACCAACATTGGCTAAGCAAGAAGATTGAGAAGAGGTTAGCTACACAACCTCACATGAATAGAAAAGAAGTCATTGACTTCTTCAAAGAGGGATTTGATTTGCATCCACATGAGAAGATGGTATATAGGGCTTTAAGGGAAGCAAGAGAGAGGATTATATAGAATGAGAAAGAATAATATAGCAAACTGAGAGACTATCTGTTTGAGATATTGAGGAGTAATCCTAGGTCAAATGCTTTGTTGGAGGTGATTCCGATTCCACAATCTCCCCCAGTATTTGACAAGGTGTACATATGGTTGGATGCATGCAAGAAAGGTTTTAGAAATGGTTGTAGACCATTAATACACCTCAATGGATGCTTTTTGAAAGGCTACTTTGGGGGACAGTTGCTCTCTGCTGTAAGACAAGACGTAAAGAACCACTTCTACATTGCGGTTGTTGGCTTGAAGACAAAGGATTCATGGAAATGGTTCTTGAGTTTGCTTGAAGAAGACCTAAGAAATGCATCACTTCATGGATGGAATTTTATGAGTGATCAACAAAAGGTAACTTACTAAGATTGTGTATTTATTGATTGGTTAAAGAAATGTTCATATTTTAGTTATTTGTTGTCAATGTCTATACACTTGTTGCAGGGACTGAGACAAGCATGAAAAGACCTCATGCCAAATGCAACCCCCACAATTGTGTCCTACATATGTGGAAGAACTTCGTAAATCGGTTCAAGGATTTGCAAATGAGAGAGAGCATATGGGACTGTGCAAATTGTACAACTCCTTCAGAGTTTGTAGAAATGATGGAGAAACTAAAAAAGATCAACAAAGATGCTTGGACTTATCTGACTAGGTTTGATCCAAGGACATGGGTAAAAGCCTACTTTAGTCACGGTTCGAAAGTGGATAGTCTGACCAACAACATGTGCAAATCATGGAAATGCAAAAATTGAAAAGTATCGGTACAAGCCAATTCTAACTGTGTGTGAGGAGTTAAGATGCTATCTAATGAGAAGGATGACTAAGCACATTACACTTTTGCCACCATACACTAGTAAGATTTCACCTGTGCAGTAGAAGAGGCTTGACCGCATGATCAAACCAACCAACAGATGGATTGCTAAGTGGACTAGTGACCATGATAGGAAAAGGTTTCAGGTCAATCGAAGAAACACCAAGGTTGATGTTGATCTTATAAAGCACACATGCTCATGCATTGCATGGCAATTAACTAGTAATGATTAATTCATTTATCAACTTGTAATCATCATTTATCACCAATTGTTTTGTGTTAATATTGCATTGTCATGCATATGCAGGGATGCCTTGCTTTCATGCAATTGCTGCTATCCACAAGAGGCATGATAAACCAAAGGATTATGCCCACAAATGGCTGTGCATGGACTCATTTCATGCAACATATAGACTTGCATTTAACCAGTACATTTCAAGAATTTTGGACTAGAACTGGACTGATCAGACTAGACCCACCAATAATAAAAAGGCCAATTGGGAGACCTAAGATGCACAATAGAAAGAAGGATCCAGCTGAGAATCTGATACAAAGTGATAAAGTGAAGAAAACTTGTAAAATAACATGCAGCAAATATGGTGAGAAGGGGCACAATTTGAAAACATTCAAAGGAGCACCCTCGAACTCCAATTGAAAATCTAAGACAAAGAGAGCAAAGTGTGGCACCAATTCTGGCCAAGCACAAGCTGAGCTGACAATGTCTCAGTCTACACCTCAATTAGAGGTAATATCCAAGGACTTATCTATCCCCCTGTTAAAAAAGTGAAGATTTCAGTTGTCTTTTTTTATTTTTCTCAGGGACTATCTTTTACATTTTATTTTTTTATTAGGGTCATAGTTGTTCAGTTATTTTCTTATGAACCCTATGATAACAATTATGTGACACATTCTTGTGTTATCATTGTTCAAGGTGGGCAACAGAGTACTCCTGAGACAACCAATCAGAACCAAGCAGCAGTGAGCAAATTTCAAATGTTGTGACTAACTTTTTATCATTGTTAATCTCATGAAACTGCATAATTGTTTGCAGGCCAACACAAATTCTACTATCGGTCAACAACAACTTCCTTTTACAAGCTCTCAGACATCACCAGTAGCAGTAACCCCATTAGTGCCTATATCTGCAACACCTGCAAGGGCAGGCCAAGAACGATTTAGACCACCAGCAAAAGTGTCAAGAAGGCCAGCCCAAGCTCTCTTTAGACCCAAGTAACTAATAAGGAGGAAGGTTGTTAGCAAATAACAACAAACTTTAGCACCATTGCAGCAACCAAATGTGGCAGTTAATGGAGGACCATCCCAGGAGACTTTGGTTGTAGCAAGCACTGGAACTCAAAGGATATTTAAGTTCATCCCTACCCCAGAAATCAACAATCCAAAACTCTGATTAAATTACTTTAAGAACTTACTTGTATTAGATGTGAAACTTGATATTAAACTTTTTTTTTTTTTGCTTATGCTACACACTTTTTTTTTTGGCAAATTAAAATACTAATGTGGTGGCCAACTTTGTCATGTTGGCTTATTTTGCTAGACTTGTAATCCCTTTTAAGTTGTCATAATATATGTTTAGATGTTTAGCACCAAAATACTTAATGAAGTTCACCTTTAATACATTATCAAAATATTATATATGGCCCATTTAAATGTATCATATAACAGAGAAAACCAAAGTAGCATCATTCATTAATGGATTAACATAACAAAACTTGTGGACTCATACCCTACATCATTACAATAACAATGTACCTTATCTAATTGTCTATTTTTTCAGACTTAATGACAACAACAGCAACACAAGTTACAAACAAGCATACAAGAACAACAAACACATTAGTTTTTCTCTTCCTTTCCATATAAGTTATCTTCTTCTCCAGATTAATTAGCCTATGTTCCACTTTATTCTTGCACAAGTACACATTCACATCATCAACCTCAATATCACAAGTTGACTTATCTGTCCCCCAACTTTTGTAACATGATCATCAAGCCAAACAAAAACTTGCACTGGGCTGAATTTTTCAATTGCAAGTTTATAAAAAAAAAATAAAAATTCAATGAACTACATCAATTAATTAGCTTCAAAATTAATAGCCCTCTTACCTTGAAGAAAGGGCACCCGAGGAACAATCTGTTGGGGTTGGTTGACATCCTAAACTTATACAATATATAGCATAGACTTCGCATTTGCACATGGGAGCAATGTCATCCTTTTTGTCTCCACCTTGCACACAACAAATGGTAAAGGGTAATGAGACTCGTTGTGTGCTCGACGAACCTATGTCATTGGCTATGGAACACAAACCTAACACCCAAAAACCTCTAACAATGGCGTTGTAATAGAGTTTGGCATGAATTTAACGAGTTAGGGCAGTTCAACAAAACGATGCTGTTTTTTTTTTTAAACACAGGGACTTATTTGTCCTCTATCTTTTCGAGTACATGCCACGTTTGCATTGTAACGAACACGTCGCTCTGTAACGAACACATTAGCACCACCTCAGCCCTCTCTGTTTGCTTTTGGAGAGGCAAATGGATGGAAGGATGTATCCATCCACTATTTGCAAAAGTCAAAAATGTATTTATAATTAATTTTTTGAGGGACTTATTTGTCACAATTTGAAAAAGTCAATAATTTATTTATCCTTTTTCCGAATGTTAAGAGTAAAGTACCATCCCGGTCCCTGTCCATTTTCCCGAATGACAACGCGATCCTTAACCAAAAATACGATCCATTTCGGTCCCTGACCATGTGCTCCGTCTGCCAACGCGGTCCTTCAGTCACTTTCACGGCAAAATCTTGACGAAAATTGCTGACGTGTGTAGGCAAGTGGATGACATGGATGGCTTGGGTGGTTACGTGGAAGATGGAAGCCCACGTGGCTAGGTGAAATGGACAGGGACCTATCTGTCCTCGTCCACAACACACAAACGCCGTCGTTTTGAGGTTTTCAGGCGTCATTTGGTTTCGCACCTTATATGTTCTCCCGTAAAGACCCCTTGACCCACTAACACAATTACCTTCTAAACCCTAGCAGAGATCCTTCTTCTCCATCAAGGCAGTGGTGAGTGGTGACAAGCTTGCTGACAAGGTTGCTGACGAAGCTGCTGACGGTGACGTAGACGGTGGTTAGACGGCGCTGTTGACGAAACTTGGACGGTTCTGTACACAGCAGAGATTGCTGAGGTTGGTGTTGCTACTGTCCCTTTCTTTGTTTTTTTTTTTTTTTGTGGTCCTCATTTAACAATTTTTGTTTACATTCAGCTGTGGTGGGGTATAGAGAGGTTAAAATATTGTTTCTGTTGCCATATTTTAGGAATTTTATGTATTTAAATAAGATGAAAGTGTGGCCAATTCTGTCAATGTGTGAAGAACTGAGGTGTTAAATCATGAGAAAAAAGGGCTATACACAAGAAGAGATTGGAGAACCACACTGGTATCTTGGCCCCTGTGCAGCAGAAGAGACTTGATCAATTTATCAAGCCCAAGAGTACCAAGTGGAGAGCAATCTGGGCTGGTAATAGTGATAGGGTACTGTTTGAAGTTCAAATGCAAAGGCACAAGGTTGGAGTAAACTTACAAACTAGGACATGTACCTACAATGTGTGGCAGCTAACTGGTATACAATTTATCTTGTTATATGGTTGGTCTGTTTAATAAATGTAAAGTCTTTAAATAGTTAGTATGTTTTATGTATTTGTGTGCAGGCATGCCTTGTAGACATGCGGTTGCAGCCATGGCTGAGATGGGATTGAGGCCAGAGAACTTCGTGCACAAATGGCTCACAATGGATGCTATCAGATCAGCCTACTCACATTGCATTAAACCAGTTAATAGTGAAGAATATTGGATCCTAACTGATTCACCAAAGCCATTACTTCCCCTAATTAAGAAAGCTGCCATCATCCAAAAATGAAGAGAAAAGTTTATTCTATTGAGACGGAGATGCATACCAACAAGGCCAAGAAGACATTTGAGGTGACTTGTAACAAGTGTGGCCAAATGGGTCATTACTACAAAACATGCTCCAATCCACCTAAAGATCCTAATTGAAAGCCTATGACCAAGAAGAAAAGGAGGGCTCTGAAGAAGACTGTTCTAGCGGTGGACTCTGCTAGCACCACACAGGTATGGCGTCTTTAGGGTTCGATTTGTCATATAATCTAAATGGTTAAAGGTTTAAGTGTGACCTTCTAGGTTGGTCAAGGTTTTAATTGTCATTAAAAAATTGATGAAGCATTTAATTGTCATCTCTGTATAATGATCCACACAGAATCAAGTTGGTGAGGAAAACAATCTGAATGCCAATGTTGCAGGAACTTCTCTGGATCCTGTGGTAAGTAGTTTGTAGGGTTACTTAGTTGAAAGGTGTTCATGAAATTATTGTTGACTACTCGTGAGTTGTATACTGTTTATAATTGTAGACAAAGGCAAAAAAGAAAAAAAAAACAAAAACAAAAACAAAAACAAAAAAAGAAGCTACCTAAATCAACACCAAAAGGAGGTATAGCAGTGGGACAAGGAGATGAAATTCCTCTTTCACAATCTGCTCCCCAACCAGAGGTTGTAATCTAAATCACAATTGTATTATAAATAGCAATGTCTTAATTTTTTTTTTTTTTTCACATAATACATTACTGTTTGTTTACAGGGAGCATCTGAGACCCCCAGCTTGAATAACCCACCTCCACAAAGGATTAAGCAACCAATTGTTAGGCCACCAACCACCTCCACCTTTGTTCCAGCCTCTATGGTGAATTAGACTCCTCCAATCATTGGAGCTCACTTCAGGCCTCCCATTCCAACCAACATACAACTTCCATCCAACAATGAGATTAATGCTCCTATTGGATCAAAGTTGCCTAAACCAAGTCAACAAGATGGACTTAGTGCTGAGACAATGGCCGCAGCAACTTCCGAGACTACATCAAGACTATTCAAGTTTATTCCCGCTCCTGGATTTAGGCCTCCTAGAAAGAACTAGAAGTGTAGTCCTAGGTTTATATTCTAACAAGTAGATGCTGTCTTTTTGATAAACTAGTTTACATACAACCGCAACAATTAGTCTTTTGGTTATAGGGCTATATGTTGCCCACTTTTGGATTAAGGACTTATGATACTCTATTTTTCTTTGTGTTGCTAATGTTGGTATAAGGTTATATGTTGCCCACTTTTGGAGTCACCTTGTGTACAAGATGTTGACATTTGGTTACTGGATGAAGTTGTTAATGTTACATATTATTTTTAGTTATTACTGGATTATTTTTCATGGATAGCAAGAATTGGAGTATAACACTTTCTATTTTTTGACATAGTCAATCTTTTCCAAACAACCAACACAACTATTTCATTTAATAAAATCATATTTGCACTGTTCGTGATACAACTATTTCAGCAACAGGCACTTACAAAACAAAAAAAAATCATAGACTTACTATCTGCTATCGAAATTATCGGAGATAATTTGCAAATACAACTCCAAAGACAAACACAAGAGCCATTAATGGATAACTAAAACCCCTAATACACTTAACATCTCTAGAATTTTTCATCTACAACTCTAAACCAGAAACTCTGTCCTCTAACTTAGTCACTTTCTCTTCCATCGAAACAGCTGCATCCAGCAAGTGATTTTGCTTTGGATTTCGACCTTGGAGACTGTCATCATTTATTTGCTCTTCTTTAAACAGTGAAACATATTCATCCAGCCATAGAAAATATTTGCAATGAGATTCTGCAGTCTGCACAGTAAAAAATGAAAAAACTAGAATTGCAATGAAGAAATGCTTGCTACAAATCTTAACAAGAATAAGAACATAACTAATTATTTCATACCTTGAAATATGAGCATCTAAAGAATAGCCTATTAGGGTTCGACTGTGTTGACGACATGAATAGAATTGCCTGAATTCCACAATTGCATTTTGGGGCAACGAATCTTTTCTTCTTTCTCGCTCCAGCACTGCCAACGGAGCTCACAAAAATACTCCTACCCTCATCATTCAACGCATCTCTTCCACTCCACGCTCTCTGCTATTGCTCATGGTGGTATGGGTTTATACACGAAACAAGGGAGAGAGACGACCAGACTCGTCTAATAACCATGCCTGGAAACCTCAAAACGACGGCTTTTGTGTGTTGTGTACGAGGACAGATAGGTCCCTGTCCATTTCACCTAGCCATGTGGACTTCCATCTTCCACGTAACCACCCAAGCCATCCATGTCATCCACTTGCCTACACAGTCAGCAATTTCTGTCAAATTTTTGCCATGAAAGTGATTGAAGGACCGCGTTGACAGACGGAGCAGAGAGTCAAGAACCGAAATGAATCGTGTTTTTGGTTAAGGATCGCGTTGTCATTCTAAAAAATGACATAAACCGGAATGATACTTTACTCGAATGTTAATGGCCTTAGGGAGGTAACGACCCTTACGCATACATTCTTATAATAAACGTCATTTTGACGCAAATATTTTGTAACCAACCAACCAAGGCTCTCTTTATATTTTGTTAAAGTAAATAATATAAATAAATAAATAAATAACATTATTTTTATCTATCTAACTGTATTTAAGTGTAGAAATATCTGGTGTATCAATATTGTTTTTGTTTTCCGAATTTCAATTATGCTCGACCACATGTCCCATTAGCATAAAGGTTCTTTTACAAACTAGAAAAACCTTCGTGTCTATTTATTGATACGATGCAGATCAATGTGTCAGTATATTTCAATAGACTGTTGAGAAAGCAAAACCCACATCGAAGATGACATAACAGCCCAAAATTTCTGCTGCTTCCTTGAACCTGCTATATAATTCCAGTGATGTCACAAATAATGACAGAAACCACATTTGCAAAATTCTTCCCACCAACCGGTATGGAGAAAACGTTTTCAGCAAATTTGAGTATCCTATAAACACTAGGCATAAATAATTTTTCCCTCTATTTCAAAAGGATATTATGAGCATCTCTATCCTCTAAATAAAACTCTCTAACTTCCTTGATTTCAAAGGTTCAGGTGGCCTGAAAGTCTCCAACCGCAAGTTGGAGCTTGTCCGGATCTCACTTAAAACGTCATCACCTTTCTCCATTTTTATGACCTCCAAGGTATTTCCAAGAACATCAGCTGCGAGTCCTGCTTCTAAGAGACTGCCAGGTTCGTCACCACCATCATGTATTAACTGCCCAATCTCTTTCAAAGAGACTACATGCTCTGTTACAGCTTTGGCAAAAATGCGGCCAAGAAACTCTGGTGCTTTGGGGGCATCGTTAACTGAATCTTCCAAAGTACTGAGAACAGATTCAAACCTAGCCAAGATAAAAAGGATTCATGAGTAAAATTCTCATCACAATAACAAATCTTCTCTTACCATTCATTATCATATAAAACTAACCCTTTGATGAGCTGGGCTTGACTCAAGATACCATCCTGAGACTTCACAAGGTTGACTAGTAGCTGAGCCAGAAGATCTCTTTCTGTGTTCTTTCTCTCGAAAGAGTCTGTGACCCAAATAGACACCATGGAAGGATGGAAGCTTGGAGAGTTCAAATCTTTCACACACAAAACAACTTCCTTCTCATCCCTAGCACTGAATTGAGCAATTTGCTGTCAGATATTTATGTGATAAAATGACTGAAAATAATTCTACAACCGGAAACAAACTTTAGACAAACTGCTCTCTGACATGGTACAGGAAGTTTCACCACCAATAAAAATTATTAAAAGAATAAAATTAAATCTGCACCATAATAATCTTTCCAGAATCTATAGGAATTAGCACCACAAAACAAATAAATAAAAAATAAAGAAATAGACACTCTTCTAGTGGATTAAAATATGGTTTTCAACATTGTTTTTATACATTATAATGATTGGCCCGAGGAATTTCTGTTCAATTCTTCCCTAAATATCAGATTTAGAGGGGCAAAATACACTCAACTTTGTTGAAATTTGATTAAATTCAACCCAACTCCCCTATATTCTAAAACCATACATTGATCTCCCCTAAAGATTTAGGTAACATTATATCTAATACCCTTGTATTGTATAACACTAACCTCTCAGAAGAATCCCAAATACTACCCAATCTCCTACTAAATAAACTACTGGACTGAACTCAAGTATGAAGTTTAGAAAGTGTAGCATTGGTTATCTAAGAGGAATTTAATATCTTCAACTGCTCCCCCACCCCCAAAAAAAACCAATATACTAAGAGAAAGTGGACACAAATTACACAGTAAGTCAGTAATAGAAACTTGATGGATTCAGGCTAAAACATATAATATATTCAAATGACACAACATTGTAAAACATATCAGTTGGACAAAGATTTCACAGGTATTATACTAATGTGGACAATTAATTCTCTTCAAAGTATCAAATACCCATAACTGGCTAGAAATGTCGTAAAAGATATGGTTGTTAAATCAGTAATAAGACAAATATTATATCAGACACATCACACTGGTAGGGATACCGCAACGAGACATTGTGGATCATGAGACAAAAATTGCATAACATGTTCTAATAACTGTAACATGGTTGTTAAATCAGTAATAAGTAACTCATTCACACAACACATTATATCCCACTGAGCCAGCAAATATTTTAAAGGAAATAGCATTTCAAAAGCTATGAATCTCAGGTCTAGCATGTATGACCTACCCGCCATATTTCTTTGGTTTAACACATCCAGAAGGAACTTTACCTCCTTTTCTCCCTTTTTTTCCCTTTTCAACAAACCGGCTTCCCCCCATCCATGCCAGCCTATCTCTCTCAACTAGAATAAGTTACTCGCAACTTACAATGTTCAGTTCAAAAACTACCTTATGCACTACCATATGCACAGTTCATGCACAAAATCTTATCCAATATCAACTTACCATCCTGTACATTTATACAGGTATAGATGTAATATTGATAATACTAATTAAATACTCTATCCACAACTCCACATTTATAAATATCAGAAACTACACTTCAATTTCTGCACTAGCTTTATCCAGCAGTCAATATTTTTTTAATAAAAAGTTCACCATTCTAACACTTTCAGAAAAGTATCATCATACGCCCATATACATGACATCCAAAAGAAATGGCACAAACCATTAATTTGTTTTTAATAATCTTAAGGCAGATAGTTTATATAACTATTATAAAGTAACATGTTTAAGTGAGAACTGAAAAGATTTCACATAAAGACTCTAGACATGTTCAGCTTACTGACGTTTATACTTCTCCGAAGTATTGAAACTTCTAAAAAAATAATCATGCTATTCAGAAAAATCACAATTCTCTCCAAACTGAAAAGTGAAAACAAAGTGGAATGAAACAACACAGAAAGCAGTACCTATAATATTCTCTTATTGCTGCCATTGACATGTCTAGCAACCGTTCCTCCGGAACCCTTTCTGAAGAAGGAATCTGGGAGACTGCTGTCCCTTGAAGTTGAGAAGGCGAAGTTACAACAGGCATGTCGAAATTCCCATCTGCATTTCTCGAGTCCCTGTTACTGTAATTGATATTTCGCTCTTGGGCACTTGATTGATCAGCTGTTCGCACAGCAAATCTATCTGGAATATATCTTGATGCTAGGCCCTCCCTAGAACTGTATGGTGATCCCTCTGCTAAATTAGTATAACCATTAAAACTGGTTGAACTTGAAACTGCAGTTGAACCTCTTAAGGACATTCCTCTAGCAAGACCTCCTTGGGGTCCCAAGGTTATTGAATCATCACCCAATCTTTGACTCATTGGAACTGAGAGAATCCTAGCCTCATGCCTGTCTTCCATTCGAGCATCCTGTGGACCATATCCGCGAATTTGAGAAGGCAGCCCCCGTAATCCACCCATCTGAGCAACAGGTGAAGGTAACATAGATGCCCCTCTCAGACCAAAATCTACAGGGTTTTTTCTTGCTGGATTATTGCCCAGACCACGACCCAACCTACCGGTTTGGGCCTGCCTCTCTTGGGTAGCATCTCTGTGCACCTCCTCAATCTTCTTTGGACCTTCAACTTTCCTCCTTTGTTGCCATTTGTTCTTTCTTAAATCAATGGCATCTTTCAACATGAACCTCACCCTCGAAGATAAATTCATGTTGTTTGATAATGATTTCATCCTTTCAAAATATACATCTATATGAACCTTGGCTTTGGGATGGTCAATCATCTCCCCAATCGTACTCATGAGCTTGCACAAAGCCTCAATATCTTCTTCATCCGGATCCTGATGCTGACCTAATAACTTCTTGATGCACTCATGCATAATCCTCTCTGTTAACATTTTCTTCTTATACAGTTCTCCTATCAATCTGATATTACCCAGCATGCGTCTTCTTGCCTTTGTCCTTTTCTCTTCCCTTTGTTCATTAGATTGCTTGACCTCACCTTCATCCGCCTTGTTTGCTTCTTCCTGCTCTCTTTCACCCCTCTCAAATTCTTCCTGACACTTGTTCAGCAATAATCTCTTAAAAGTTATCTTCTCATTGTCTTCACTAAAATCAGGCAACTCAGCAGCCAAATGTGAACAGAAATTGGCATACATTTCACAGAAGGTAGGTTCCATCAAAGCCTTCTCAAATATTTGTGAGATGACACCAGTGAGAGTTACTGCATTGTCAATGTTAACTGCTTTTACCTGCTCAAAAAGCTTCTCAAAATTCTGAGGAGTCAACTTATTTAATATAGCTTTCAATTGCCTCTGCTTGGCCTCTTCCACATCTGTCACTTTACCGATTTCATACTTCTTTTCAGCTTTGTGCATCATCTGCAAAGGACTTTGAGGAGGAGAAGGAACCAAAACCCTTTGCTGGAAGCTTGAAGCACGCTGCCACCTTTCACTGTCACAGCTGTTTCTTGGCATTCCTCCCAGATTTCCCATGGATTGCATTGGCCCAGAAAGAATCCCTCCAGCTCCAGCATATGGCAGAGGCGAGCGAGGATTCCTTAATACACCAAAATTGCCTCCTTGAACTGGGCGAAATCCTGCATTACCTCCAATACTATCCAAACGCATACCAGAATGAAAAGCATTGGAAACTTTACTCCACTTGTCTTCCTCAGTAATACCACCACCACGGCGATCCATCCGAGACATCCCACTAGGCCTATCTATAATCCTTCCCGGAGAAGGATGCGGATCACGTGAACTACTAATGTTGGCACTGATCAAAGCCTCCGCGATATCTGCTGTGATTTCAAATCCTTCGGGAAGATCGGTGCACTGCTCTGCAAACTTCAAAAGGAAATCTCGAGAGTACCTCTTCACAATGACTACAGATCCATCAATAACCTGTTCAGTTTGATCTGAAACTTCAAGTTTTGGTGAAGACATGTCAGCAGCATCCTCCCAATCATCAAGTTCAGCCTTATTCTCCCTACATTGCTCACCTGCTATAGCATCTGGCTGAGCAGCATTAGTAGACAACTGCTCCAAACTTCCAGAAGTAGAAACTCTTGCCACTTCTTCTGAGCTAACAACAGCATCTTTCTTCTCTTCAGGTCCCTTGTATGCATTATAAAGATCAGAGGTTGACCCAGCAGCATCTGCTTTCTGAAGAATCTCTTTTCTTTTCTTTTTCGCCTTAGATGTAGTTTTTACCTTATTTTGATCTAAAATTGATCTATCATTAGTATCTGGTGCTGGAAGAGAAACTACACTGCCAGCATTCTCTAAACCATCATCGAAATGTTCTGATGTTGTTTCTGGAATATCAGATGAATTCTGGTCTAATGTCGGAGAACTTACAACAGCTTCACTACTAACTGCAATATCTCTACTCAAACAAACATCTGTAGAAGAACCCAATGCAGTAGGGTTTTTGTTTACACATTCTGGAATACAGCTTGTAGATTCATCCAGCTCCCGTTTACATCCTTGAATAGATGATATTTCAGTATTTTCACCCATTTCTGAATCTTTATTCTTTGAAAGTTTATCCAGTTGTGAAAATTCATCTAGCTCATCATTCTTTTTCAAACTATCCGCAGCTTGAGCAACAGGTCCTTCAGCTGAAACATGAGTAGAAGGTTCTACAGCACCATTTCTTTTTGCTTCAGCATGAGGCATGCTCAAAGGGGGAGTTGGTAATGTATCTTCAGTCGTTGTTGTGATATCTTCACTGATAACAGCTGCAGAATGGTTTGTTTTAGTTACTACAGTTTCAGAATCCCCAGTAGATCTCTCAACAGCTTGGGAAGACACATATGAAACAGTAGGAGACTGTACAACCTGTGAGGGGTAAAAAGTCAATACCAGAAAGAAAACTAATAAATAAAGAGCCATAAGATGTCTCAAGAACAAAATTCTCTAACATACTGGATGCTGTAATTGGCCTTCCTTCTGTACCTTCTTATTATCTTTCAAAGAATTTGACCTACTCAGAGATTCCTTCCCCTTTTCTTCATTATTAGACACAACTAAAACAGCCTCCTCATTCATAGCAGATGAAGGCTTCATGGGAGCAGCTGTAACCTTAGTATATGCAGTAGATTGTTTTGGCAATGAGCTCAAAACTGAAGAATCACCGGATAACTTAGACTGTTCCAACGAAACCTCAGAGAAGGTTTCAGAACCTTTTTGGGGCAAAGAGGAGCTAGCATTACCAGACACTACTGAAGCTCTGGCAGGGTCACTCTTTTGGGCAGCAGAAATATTGGAATTGGCAACTGATGAGTCCACAACACCAGACCCACTACTAAGTTTAACAGACACAGAAGTTGCTCCTGTTGAAGATTGTGAGATAGCATTATGCACATCCCGGGAAAATTTTGGATTTGATGATTCAACAATGCCAGGGATATGATTGACAACTTTATTAACAGGTAGTGAACTATGAGAAGATGAATTCATGAAACTAACATTTTGGGGACCCTGGCTCACTGCATAATTAAATCTCAGTGGCTGAGAATTTGGTGTTATCTGACTACTACTAGAGGGTTGATAGAAGGGAGCATGGGATGGATAGTAATTAATAGGATGAGAAACTGGCATTGCAGGTTGAGATTGAGAGGACACACTAGAGTAAGATTTAGCACCGGATGACCCACCATCTGAATACGTGTCTGCCCTTTTATCAAGCCTAAGTTCCTCATGGGTCTCAGGATGAGTTATCTTGACAGGAGTAGTTTTACGAGGAGCAAATTTTCCTCCTTGCTGTGGGGAATATTGTGGGCCAATGCTAATGCCCATGCTACCTAACTGATGGGGCAATTGAGGGACCATTTGAGGAGTAAAACTCATGTTTTGGCTCTGATGAATGAGTCCTTGATGCATCTGATGAGGTTGAAGGCCTGGAACAAAGACCTGCTGCTGCACTTGTGGAGCATTTCCAACTGGCAAAGGCATAGGTAAAGGCATCTGATGAGATGCTGTTGGCATACCCTGAGATTGAATCTGTGGATTCGGACCACCAAACTGTACAGATGCCTGGGGCTGATGATACGTCATTGGCATTGAAATTCCACTTAAAGGAACAACAGAAGGCTTTTGCATCTGGCTTCCTGGAGGCAATGCTGACACCTGCATATCTTTCTTTGCCCTAGTCCCAGCATGAGATTGATCAGTAATACCTGTATCCTTCTTCACAGGGTGCTGCTTTGGAATGGGAGGTGCTGGTGTTGGTGTTGGTGCTGGTGCTGGAGCAGGTTTAAAAGAATCATAGCGGGCCTGAAAGTTACACAACTAGATTTCATGAAAGATAATAATGCTTGAATTACCATGAGAACAAGTAAAGCCCATTATCTCAACTTCAAATAGACTGAGTATAAAATCAAGATACACTCCTTTTACTGATTTCATTTCCGAAAATAATAATTTCTAGCCAGAGAAGTCAACAATTAGAATTTCTTACTTTATGAAGGATTAGATGCTGTTAGCAAATTTATATTGTTCTATAAATAACAGGGAAATAGAGCAGAAAATAATAAGATGCATACCTGATCACGCTTCTGCTCATCTAAATTGGGTGGAGCTGAGCTTGTGCGAGCAGGAATCTGAATATTATTATAATAGAACATCATCAACTCCTCATGAAATTCCAGCTTTAAATAATACATAAATAAAGTTTAGAGATACATTAAGTGATACAAAGATAAGGGAAACTTACTGCCATTCCATTCATAAAACCTGGACTAATAGATCCGAATTGGACAGGAAATGCCTTGGATGCATCTCCTAGGGCACAAAACAGTATTCAAAAACACTCTCAGAAGTCACATATAACAAAATTCCCTTCATGTTAAAATGTTATATTTATGAGAATTCAGAAATATTGACTTATTCTATATATATGAACCAACATGGATAACAACATACCCTTAGCAGGGGTTGTCAAAGCAGCTGAATCAGAGCTCAAGGTGGGAGGTTGAGAAGTAGGAGCTTTCGGAACAGCTCTGGTTGTCCTCTGAGCATTTGAGGATTCTGATGACTTGACAGTGGTATTGGTAACGGGTGCATCAGATCCTCCTATTATTCATCGTGGATGAATAATGTCCATAAAAGACAATCACATTTACCAAACACTCAGTCATGTAACATAACTTTCAGGCCAGATAACATAAGTACATAACTAGTAAATGTACACTTCATTCAAAATAATATCTATCGAAAAAGTATTTTGCAAAATCTGGGGAAATATTGCTAAAACTTACCATGAAATTGAGGCTGTACGTGGCTACCATTTGGTGCAGTCCGGGTTGCATAAGTACTATTAGACTCGGTTAGTGCAGAAGGGTTTACCCTAGATTGCCCACCTTGTGCATTATTAGACTTCTTGTTAAAACTAACACAAGTAACAGCCATAAAAAATTATCAGAACATCATTATTCAAAAGAAAAGCAAGAAATGAAAACTAACACCTCTTACATTTTTTTGTATCAAACAAGAATTTTATTATAACACAAAATAAGACAAAATGCTAATGAAAACAACCAAAAAAAAAGGGGAAAAGAAAATCAACAAACACAACTTTCTACTCGTTGATCACATCTCAAATAAATGTCCCTCAGGAATGATCATTTGCTTTGCACAAAGTAGAAGTCAAATTGCTAACTTTATCCAAAAAATATGCACGACACTCCCAACAAAACCCCACAAAACAATGGCACATACTACAGCCTGCAACTAATGATCCGGATTCTGGAAATTGATTCAAGGTTCTAAGGCACTCCCAAATATACTTGTACCAAACTAAGCTTTGTATTGAAAATTCAGCCATAGAACAGTGCAAAAGTGGATGTTCAACTGATTCTAAGCTCACCACATACAAGTACACAACTGCTCACTGAAAACAACACAATTCAACACGAAATACTAAAGAATAAAAATGACGAAAATAAATCATTCCAAATACCCATTATCATCATAAACCAAACCCCCCACCCAAAAAAAAAAAGAACACATTTGCAAACCCTAACTCACCTGCGGTTAGAGGATAGTGACGGAGAAGGTGCGGCACCGCCGCCCCTACCGTATGCACCACCGGAGGAGCCTCGCTGCTGATTGAAGCCGGCAGATCGCCCGGATTTTCGGTACACAGCGTCACTCTTGTCGGATTTTGATTGATTGAAGGACATATATCCCAACCCTTAATTCCTCCAAAAAATTAACGTTTTCCAAAAAAAAAAAGAAAAGAAAAGAAAATAGAGAAAAAGAAAGGGGGGATTTTCCTTCCTCAATTTTCCCTGCAACCAAGCAAGCAGATCGATATCATCATCACCGCACACAATCCCACATGAAACTAAACCTAGTTAATCAACATCAACCCATATGCCCAATCCCAATAAACACAATGCGGTGGAAGAGAACCGAGAAAAAGGAATTAGTTGGAATAGGAGAGTGAGAGAACCTGAAGAGTGTGTTAGGTGTGTGAAAAAACTAGGGTTTTTTATTTTTATGGGTCAGGTGGTTTAATTGAGATTAGAAATGTGGACTCGGGGAGTCCATACACGACACACAATTACACTGTGCAAACTGCAAAGAGAGATGTGTATTTGACTCAAATAAGAGTGGACCCCACACACGTAGGTAGAGATGTGTATTGTACGGAAGAGAAAACTCTCTAGTCTGTACTACCAGTCTACCACCTCTTCCCGGGAATCCCACGGACTATATTCTATACTACCACTTCAGTACAGTATTTAGTAATTACATATTGAAATTAACATTTTAATTTGAAGAGATAAAATTTTAGTCTTTTAAGTATTTTTAGATAATAAAAATAAAAGAGATTGAAATTTTTAGAATTTGAAACTAAAATTTAATCATATTTTTTAAAAAATATCATATCATATTTAGTTAAGATAAGATAAATATTTTTTTTAGATTTATCTTTCAATCTTTATATTTATCTTATCTTAACTAAAATTTAATCATATTTTTTAAAAAATATCATATCATATTTAGTTAAGATAAGATAAATATTTTTTTTAGATTTATCTTTCAATTTTTATATTTATCTTATCTTAACTAAATATGATATTTAGATATAACTCAATCCAATATATTTTATACTAAATATAATATAAAGACTTAATTTAGTCTCAATTTTTTAAGTAGCATTTGGAAAAGAGATTGAGATTGAAAGATAAAAACTGAAAGATTAAAATTGAAATAAATTTTAATATTGTGTTTGGTATAAAGTGTACAAGATTGAATTATTATGTCTTATTATTCTATTTAGTTTGAGATAAAAGTAGAGACTAAAATAAAATCCTAACCCCTCTTTTTTCAATTTTCAGCCAAGAAGTAGGGCTGGCAATTCATACCCTACCGCGGGTACCCAACCCGGTCTAACCCGTTCGGGTAGGGTAGACTACCCGACCTGCTGCGGGTAAGGTAGGGTAGTCCGGGTATGCCTACGGATAGGGTAGGATACGGGTTTAGGGTAGGGTTCGGTTTATGGTGTACCCTACCCTACCCTACCATACCCGCACTAGGGGTGTTCGCAGTGTGGTTTGGTTCGGTTTTAAGGGAAAAAGTCATCCGATCCGAACGCTTAATTTATGTGCGGTGCGGTTTGGATTGGATGAAATATTTTTTAGAAATCCGATCCGATCCGATCCGATTACAAGCGATTTGGATCGGTTTGGATTTGCGGTTTTTTAAATAAAAAAAATTAAATACATATAACAAGTCTCAACATCAAATTTTAAATAATCAACAATAACATAACAAGTTTTAACAATATCTTAAAAAGCTAACGATAACATAACAATAGAAATAAAATTATAGGTTAGTTAAAATAAATAAATAAATAATATTTTGAACATAAAATATTTATTAAATAATAATACATGAATAATAGAAAAATGTATAACAAATTGAACATGTTATAAGTATAACTGTAAATATAAGAGTTAATAGTCAAAATCGTCCCTGAAAGATACCTCGATCTCCATATGAATCCCCGAAAGATAAAGTTAATCAAAATCGTCCCCGAAAGATGACGGATATGACCACGTTAGTCCTTCCGTCATCTCGTCTGCT
>NC_029790.2:124386526-124396921 GCF_000816755.2 Arachis ipaensis
GGGAAAAAGTCATCCGATCCGAACGCTTAATTTATGTGCGGTGCGGTTTAGATTGGATGAACTTTTTTTGAAAATCCGATCCGATCCGATTCGATTACAAGTGGTTTGGATCGGTTTGGATTTGCGGTTTTTTAAATAAAAAAAATTAAATACATATAACAAGTCTCAACATCAAATTTTAAATAATCAACAATAACATAACAAGTTTTAACAATATCTTAAAAAGCTAACGATAACATAACAATAGAAATAAAATTATAGGTTAGTTAAAATAAATAAATAAATAATATTTTGAACATAAAATATTTATTAAATAATAATACATGAATAATAGAAAAATGTATAACAAATTGAACATGTTATAAGTATAACTGTAAATATAAGAGTTAATAGTCAAAATCGTCCCTGAAAGATACCTCGATCTCCATATGAATCCCCGAAAGATAAAGTTAATCAAAATCGTCCCCGAAAGATGACGGATATAACCACGTTAGTCCTTCCGTCATCTCGTCTGCTAAGCTGGCTAACGTTGGGTGACGTGTTCCGTTAAGTGTCCACGTGGCATAGTAACAAAACGACGCTGTTTTGATTCAATAGCCTCCAGGTCTTGATACGACGTCGTTTAGTGTCCATAGGTGTTTGATACAATCAACCCTCTATCTTCCTCAACCTTCCCAAAGTCGCATAGATCCTTAACCAATAACCACTATCCCGATGCTATAGTTATCCACAACTTTACCAATGCCACCATCAGTCACAAGCATTTATTCCTCATCTTTAACTCTAACCAATTCTTTCCTTGTGTCTTTTTTCTCACAAATTGAGCCCCAGTTTATGTGCAGGAGTGACTTTGGAAGGTTGGGTCATGGCGATCACAGCCATTTGCTGATTCCTCATCCAATTACAGCATTACATGGTCTTAATAGGTAAAGCAAATTGCTTGTGGGGACAGTCATTGTTTAGCACTCACCATCATCTCTCACAAGCATTTCATCATACAGCTTCCTTACAACATCATCCTTCCCCCTTTTGACCAAACAATTCAGCAACGAATTAGAAGCGACAACACTAAGGAAACAACCATGCACTTCCCGCACTGTATAGAATAACCATAGGGCAGCATCAACCATCCCAAAATCTCCGTAGGCTCAAATCAGAGAATTCAGAGACTCATGGGTAGGCTTCAAGTTCCCAACTTTCATGCTGTTCAGAACCAGCTCAATCTCGGAGAACACTCTAAATCTTGCCAAGAGCTTAAGAAGAGAGGAATAAGCAAAGCCATCAAGGGAACAAGAAAAGGGTCTCGAGTTAGCCCAGTCGAAGAACTTCAAACCCAGCTCGGGGTCGTGTATTCGGTCTAGAACGAAATGAGCAACGTCCGAAACTAGAACCTCAGATTCTGCAAAGCGAGACTCGAGGGAGTCCCGCCAATGGGCATGGGTTGCCAGAATTCGAACGGCGTCAATAATGAGTGGGACTGAAGCGGGTCGGCGTAAAGGTGGTGGCTTTGGGGCGGTTACGTGGTTTGATTCGAGCGAGGATGGCCTTTGATATTGGATTTTGAGTGTTATGGTGCCAATCATTTGTGAAAGACAAGCTCTCTTCTTGGAGCTGCTTGATTGTAGACCGCGATTTATTTATCATTGAATTTAGGATTAGGGTTCATCATCTAAGGGACTGATTTAATTTTTTTTAACGTACTTACCTTGTTAGCAACTCCAGCGTACACGTAGGCGTCATCCACCTAGGCAGTTAACGGAACACGTCACCCAACGTTAGCCAGCTCAGCAGACGAGATGACGGAAGGACTAACGTGGTCATGACCGTCATCTTTCGGGGACGATTTTGATTAACTTTATCTTTCGGGGACTCATATGGAGATCGAGGTATCTTTCAGGGACGATTTTGAGTATTAACTCGTAAATATAATAATAAAATAATAATATTATAGCACATTGTGTGGTTTGGATTGGATTGGATCGGTTATGAAAAATAGATCCGAAATCCGATCCAATCCAGCGGTTTGCAAAAAATAGAATCCAATCAAATCTGAATTAGTGCGGTTTTAATCGGTTTTCGGTTTGAATCGGATTGAATGAGCGGTTTAATTTGGATCGGTTTGGATTTGAACACTCCTAACCCGCACCTCATATATAACACATATTTTATAAAAATTAGGTATATAGTGAAGGAAGTGAGAGTTGAACCCACAACCTCCCTTATGTAATGACTTACAATAAATAAACAACCACTAAAACTAGTTAGTTAATTTAGTAATTTAAAGCATTAGTTTTTTATTTTTTATGTTATTAATATGTATAAAATTCGAAATGATTGAATTTTGTATTTACTTTGAAAAAATTTGATATTTCTGCGGGTAGGGTAGGGTAGGGTAGGATAGGGTTTAGAATTTTAGGGTGCGGGTAGGGTTAGGGTTGAGAGATTCTCAACCTGCGAGTAGGGTAGGATAGAGTTTTAATAAAATTTTCAACCCGCGGGTAGGGTTAGGATAGGGTCCAAACCCTACCTACCCATTGCCAGCCCTACCAGAAACCCCCTTTCTCCTCCACTTGGTGCTCGAGAAGAAAGCAGGAACTCTTCTGTCGATCCCGCTGTCGACAGCATCGCCAAGGCCAACATAAAAGACGATTTCCTGGAGCAAAAATTTGGACGTGATTCGATGGTTTTGGAGACGGAACTGACCTGGGTTGATGGAGCGGAACGGAGAACAATTGGGTGCAGTAGTTGCAAAGATTTTTGGAGAGGAAAAGAAGCTAATTCGTGAAGAATTTAGAAGCAATTTGAAGCTTAAAAGGTTGGTAATTGAGAAGAAAAGGGTCTTTAGATGCGTGAGATTTATGAGGTCGTTGTTGTTGTTTGTTGTCCATGACAGAGACTTAGTGAGTTGACTAAGACAACGGAATCAAAATCGAAAAAAAAAGAAAGAAGAAAAGTTTAGAGTAGAACGAAAAAAGATGCTATTTTAGAATTAATTAATTAGGATGAAGGTATTTTGGGCAAGAATTGTTACTTAAATTTTAGTCTCTATCTCCAAAATTTTTAGTCTTCTAAATTTCCACCTTTTTGAGATACTAAAAAGACTCAAATTTTGTGTTGCAAAACTGAAATTTTAGTTCCAATTTCAAACTAACAAACATGATACTGAGTTCTAATTTTTAAGTCTCATCAGTACCTCAAAATAAACACTACCTTAGTTTCTATCTCTCAGTCTCAATCTCCTTTTCAAACACAGTCTAAATGTTATAAAACGGTCATTAATGTGAATGTCATATCATGGAGTATGAAGCACTATCATACATAATGAAATATGGAATATCATCAATTAATGGGGTATGAATTTCTATAATATGTTTCTACTAATTAATAAGTGAGTTAGATAAATAATATTCTACTATTATTTTCTTTAAAACACCAAGTTTATAATTTTATATTATTCTAGCTCTGGTGTTAAATCTTGTATATCATTTTTGTAAATTAGAAATCTAATCTCATAAATTATCAAGTGCTATATTGTGAGAATATCATTAAAATACAATTCTTCTATATTCTCATATTTAAATCTCTAGCCCTATGTATCTACTTTCATCATATTTTCGCAAGACGTTATCAGCACAAAGGCTCTTAAGATAAGAAAGTTTAATCATGTCAAATCTTTTTTATTTGGAATTTGTACCACTTTATATTTCTATAAAAAATCATTTATCATAAATTATAGATGTTAAAATTTACCTTTACTCAATGAATCTCAGTAATATTATTAAGGCAAATAATAATACAACATTAAAGGATCATGCTACGTGTAAGAACTGCGACTAATTAACCGCCTAATTAGGTAATTAATATTGCCCAAATTAGGTTCCAAAAAGTTAGAGTGAGAATTTGAGAATTTTAAATGTGATTTTTGGACTTCTGCGAAAAATCGCAAAAAACCGCGAATCGACAGTCGAATCGGTTGAACCGGTTCAAGTCTGCCCGGTACTGTGCGAGAAAAGTGGAAACAGTAAAAAAACCTTAGAAAAATTATAGAAGTCAAAAACCAGGCGTTAATTTTAAAGGTTTGGCCCGAAGTTGGGTCAAACGGGCTAAAAACGCTAACAGGTTGGACCGGGCCCAAGTTAGGCCCAAGCCCAACATATATAAAGGTTCATTTAATGAACCCATGCAGCACAATAATACAAATTAAACACACACACTCAGCAACAAAGAAAAGAAGGAAGAGGAAGAAGGAGTACTATTCATCTTCAACTTCCTAAGCTCATATCTTGAGCTATAGAGCTCCGATCGCCACACCGTTTGTGGCTACGCATTCCTTGTGAAGCGCTCTACAAAACTCACCCAAGAAACTGGTAAGAAAAGCTCGAATCTCTCTCAGTTCTTCTCTTCAAAATTTTGAGTTTTTAGGGCTTTTGATTAAGTGAGTTTTGTGATTTTGGATGTTTAGGTTCACTCTAATCCTTGCTTAGCATTGGATTTTGGCTACTAAAACTGTTGAAAAAGGTAAGAGATATTAAACCCTTGTGAGATTATGTTTAAATAGAACCCTAGATTGATTTGTGATGGTTTATGCATATATGGTTTGATTATTGTGAGTTTGGGAGCTATTGGAACTTGTTGGTGGCTTGGATTGTGTTGGAAAGCTTGTTGGTGGTCATTGTTGTGCTCATTTGGGGTTAAGGACATATTGGAAATCGGCCAAGGTATGATTTTGGTTTTTTCTATGTAGTATATAATATTCATGAATACTTTGGCTAGTGGCCCATATGATAGGTTTGAATTAAAATGGTTGTTGAGTTATTGAATGATGAGGTATAATAAATTATGATGAATTGATGAGCCTTGGTTATGTTGGTGAAAGTGTTACGATGATAATGCATGATAATTGATGATTTGGAATGATTGATAAATGGCTATATTGATGTTGATAGCATGATATTAGAGATTGATATTGATAATTGATGAAAATGATGGTTAGTAAGGGTATTATTATGTACTTGATAATGTGAAGTGATGGTTATATATGTTGGAGTGGTAAGTTGAAGTATGGCAAATGGTAAAATCTGATATGGGATAGAGTTAATGTAGTTTTGGTTGGTTTGGGTTATGAATGTTGGTAAATTGAGATTTTTGTGAGTATGGGTAAAAGTTGGTTTTTGGTGAACTTTGTCTGATCATAACTTATGCCTCGGTTTTCAAAATTGGTTGAAAATTGTTTGAAATTAAAGCTCATTAAAAACCCTTTTAATCGATATAAAGTTTGTAAAATTTGGGTTTTTGTAGAGGGAGTTATGATCATTCAAAGATTGGTGTAAAAATCTGAAATCCTGCAAAGTTACAGAACTTTATGATTTCTGGTATGTGTGCACGCACAACCCTGCAAAAATTTTAACCTGTGCGCACGCACAGACCTGTGCGTCCGCACACGCAGGGGAAGGCTCGCTGTTTGCAGCACTAGCACAGCTTGTGTGCGCACACACCAATGAGGAATTGCAACCTGTGTGTACGCACAGCCCTGTGCGCACGCACAAGTTGGGAAGGTCAGTCGATTGGGGGCGCTAGCACAGTTTGTGCGAGTGAACAAACTTGTGAATTTTCGTACCTATGTGTACGCACACCCCTGTGCGTACGCACACTTTTAAAAATCTTCCTGGGCGTGCGGACGCACACGCTCTGCTTCTCAAATTTAACTTTGTTTTCAACTATTTCACCTTCCCAACAAGATTGTAAGCTTCCATGACACCATTTCAAGGCTTTTGGGCTTAATTTTAGGTATGAGAACATAGGAAATAACCTAAGGGTTTTAGTTGATGATTATTATGAAAAATTAGAAAACGGAAGCTTAGGTTTTAGGTGTACTGAGGATGGTTTGATGGCGTGTGAAGGTAGACTGGTATGTGACATGAGAAATTATGAACTGTAGAGTTCATAACTGAAATGTGAATTGACAGTGGTTGCGATGAGTCGAGGACTCTGAATGAGATGATGGATCCATGTATACTGAAAATGTTTTCTGAAAATCACTGAAGTGTAATTGTACTGAGATTATGGGACGCTATGTGCCCGACAGGGACGGCGGTTGGATCCTGCCTGTCGAGGTAGCGGCAGCGGCGTAAGGGCGGTGGTTCGTCCCGCTTGCGTTGAGATGTGAGGTCTGAGGCAAGAGTATCCCGCTCGCATCCCTTCGGATCATCAGAGTGTGCAGGCACAAAACCCTGGACAGTGATCCGAGCACTATATCTCGAGGGTTCCCAATAATGATTTCGAAGGGCGATATCTCCATGGAGATGTGTCGGGTTAGCAGTTGAACCGACAATGTGATATCACAGCCAATAGGGCAGGCATTCATCATATGCATTTTCTATCTGTTTGTTTGCTTTGCCGACTTGTATAACATGCCTAATTGCTACTTGAGTTACTTGCCTTATATGCTTCTACTTGTGATTTACTTGTATTGTATATAATTGTGATTTCTACTAGGATTGAGGAGGTTCGGAAGGCGGCGGCGATGGGATCGCATGGAGGATAGGTTAGTGAAGGCTGTGGGACAGCAGTGTTTGGTTAGCATAGAAATCCCTTAACATAGAGTACCCTGTTTATTTATGTTAAGGCTTATATGATCATGCTTATCTATTTTAGTATGCCTTAAGATTGAATCTTGTGATGGATATGGATCTTAGGATTGTCTTTGGCGTCCCGGGGTCTTATATCCTACATCACTGGGCACTATTACCATACTGAGAACCTCCGGTTCTCATACCATATTTCTGTTGTATTTTTCAGATGCAGGTCGCAACCCACCTCGGTGAGTTGCTTGGATAGTGACAGGAGCAGAGGATCATGATACCTTTTGGAGTCTTTTGTTTATTTTGTTTATACATCTCTCACTTTTGTATGTTGTTTTAGCCTAGAGGCATGTATTGAGAGAACAAAACTTGTATAAGTTGTTTTTACTGTCTGGTTTGAAGTATGGTTTGTATATGGCTAGCCGGCTTAAACTCCGCGAGTCGTGGCTAGATCCTTTTGATATTATACTATTATATTTTGATATATCTTATCTGTTTCTTGTGCTTTAAGTTAGAAGCTTTGTTAGCTCGCTTTGCGCTTTGTAAATCCTGTTTTTGAGCTATATCCTTCATCGAGCTTCTAGATTATATTATTCTTTCTCTATATATATTATGTATGAGCTTAGAACTGTCGTAATCTTTGATTAACCTTTGCTTTATGACGCGAGGTAAAGTTTAGGCTAATTAGGGTGTTACACCCTCCCCAACCCTACTCTTTCACACTTAACACTCAACATTACTCTCTCACCACATGAAGAAGAAAAACCCAGTTACAAGTGCTGGGTATTTGTCGAAGAACCCAACCTTTCTCTTCCCTGTAATAACAGAAAACACACCAATGAGGACACTAAGTTGGCCGAGTTAACTGACTCAGAATGGAGGAAACGGACCTCACCTGGCGGAATCACTCCCCTCGCCCAGCGAGGAGGCTGCGGCCAGACATGGCCGAAGAAGCACGGCAGACCCCTCTTTCTTCAGCACCGGCGACAACAGCTCCGGGCGCAGGTGTCTCCCCCATATGAGGTTCCCACGATCAGCCACGTATGGAGCCGATCACCTTCACAACTGGCACAAAGGATGCATTGGCGGCAGATTCACGGCGCGGTAGCCTGCGGAGGTGGGGGAGGGAAGTGGCAGCACGTGACAACACTCGCGACTCCATCACGGTGAAGAAGAAGAAGAAGAAGAAGAAGAAGAAGAAGAAGAAGAAGAAGAAGAAGAAGAAGAAGAAGAAGAAGAAGAAGAAGAAGAAGAAGAAGAAGAAGAAGAAGAAGAAGAAGAAGAAGAAGAAGAGATGATTATGTTTGCCAGCTTCATGTGGTACTTGGTACTTTTCCACTGTTGTTGCTACTATGAAGTTGAAGAAGAAGAAGAAGAACAGTGTGAAGAAGAGAATTAGTGAAGATAATTGGGGATTATGTTTTTTTTTTTTTTAATACAAAACAACGTCGTGTTGGAGATTAGGATTTTTTTTGTATAAATATAAAACGACGTTGTTTCGGTCCTTCTGACGGTAAGGATGGACGAAAATTATTTTAGGGATTACTATGAGTTCCGGAGTATAAGTTCGAGGTCGAATTTGAGTAATTATTAACTTCAGGAATCACTTTAAGACTCGAGTGCAAATTCATGGACCACTTTAAAACTTAACTCCAAATCTTCAAGTAAGATCAAAGAGTATTAGTCGTAAACGAAAAAATGCAAAGAACAAAGAGAATATAAAGAAGGAAGAAAATGTTGAAAAAAATTGAAAAAAAATGAAATTCACTTAGAAAAAGCAACTATATATAGTCACACATTAAGTCAAAATGTTGTTAGAAATAGTAGCTGAATTAAATTAGAGAAACTTAATTGATTAAATGACTTAGATATAATTATTATAAATTTTATTCTCTTATCAAATAATAATAATAAATGATAGCCTTGTCAATAAAAATGATGAGACATCAAGTTTGGCTTCTATACTCATAAAAAACTAATTATAAGAACAAAATTATGTTTATACCAACTAAACAAAACTGTCTTACTGTAGTTCAGAATATAATATTAACCTAAATTGGGATACCACTGTGTGACACTGACACACTTAGCTTCCACACCTGAAAGAGGCATGCATTTGCGAATTGCTAGAAAATCCACCCTCAATATTTTAAAGATCACCGCTTTAACTTTAATAAAGACTGTAAAATCTTACAACTTTTAACACATAAAGACTTCAACTAGTCCATACTGTAATTGAATTTTTTGTGATACTTAATTTTATTTAATAACAAAATAAATACTTACTTTTATTGTAGTGCCATTTGTAATATTTTTTTTTGTTTTGTCATAATTAATGTATTTGATATAAAATTATTCATATGTTTTTACTTAGCACTTTAATCTTTTAAAAGATATACGAATTTATAGTATATTGTTAAATTTCAGCACAAAGTACAAACCACCTTAGCACATATTATGATGAAAGAGCAGCAACTCAATTGTGCATATCACTGCATCCGTCTCCAACTTTTAATTTCTATTTATTTTTTTCAAAATTTAAAAAAGAAGAAGAAATATTATGGGTATTTGAAAATTTTCCACCACACATGGGTAAAGCAGAATTTGTAAAGCGACTGCATATGCCCCCACTTGACGCAGCTCCATTATTATGTTGTTGATCAAAGGAGAGGACCCCAACTAGAAAAGATTAAATTTTACCAATTTGGGGTTGATTCCTTTCATAATTATAAGATATTATTTGGATAAAATACTGCGGCAATATATGCCCATATGACTAAGACATTATTGTACATGTTCATTATTATTCGAAGTCGTGCATGTGAGATCAGAGAGCATGCAGTACACATTTGATTTTATTAATTAGTTCTTCGGTTATTAGGCTTAATTAGATTTTTTTTTTAATTAAAGGGAGCTCAACACAGCAGAATGGAGCAGATAGCAAAGCTATAGTAAGAATAAAACAAGATAACATACAACTCCTAGACACTGTGACCCAGCCATCAACACCCAAAGGGCTCAGCACCACTCCATTCTTCGTAGAACGTAAACGATCTGTTAATAATGCCCCCTACTCTTGAACTCTTATTTCGGAAGAGCCTGTCATTCCTTTCTAGCCAAATTGTCCAGATAACAGCAAAGAATCCAGTGAACCATCTCTTCCTATCTACCTTCCTTCCTAGAAAGCTCATCCAACTCTCAAAATGTTCCTTCAAAGTACCCGGAAAGCTCCACCTTTGTTGAAAGGCCATTAGCCAAGCACACCACACCTGCCATGTAATCTCACAACTAAGAAACAGATGATACGCGGTTTCTACAGGCTTACCACAGAGAAGACACCTATTGTCCTGCTGGTCAATAACCCGTAATCTGCACAGTCGATCCTTTGTGTTGACCCTTCCGACTAACACAAACCAAGAAAGGAGTTCAAATCTCGGGGGACAAATCCTTTCCAAACAGCACTAGTGAAGCTATAGTTGGTAACCTCCTCCGGTAGGACTTCCTCTTGCATCACTCGCACAAAGGATTTTGTTGAGTAGTCACCTGTTTTATCAAATTTCCATACCACACTATCTTCCCTCCCATTTGTAAGCTTGAATGACTGTAAGATCTCATGAAGCTGGTGTACTAAGTCCAACTCCCACTGGAACAACTCTCTCCTCCACTGGAAACTCCAAATCCACACTAGCCCATCCCAAAAGCCACAGTCTGCTATCACAGATTCATGAAGAGTTGAGACCGAGAAAAGCCTAGGAAACATATCTTTCAATACTCCAGCCGGTAGCCATCTATCCTCCCAGAATCGGATTGTTCT
>NC_029790.2:124397352-124422888 GCF_000816755.2 Arachis ipaensis
GGTCTGTATATGGCTAGCCGGCTTAAACTCCGCGAGTCGTGGCTAGTTTCTTATGATATTTCACTATTATACTATTACCTTGTTTATATCACTTCTATTTCTTATGCCTTAAGATAGTACACTTTGCGCTTTTGAAATCCTGTTTTTGAGCTATATCCTTCCTCGGGCTTCTAGATTATATTATTTCTTCTATATATATTATATGTATGAGCTTTAGAATCTCTTATATCTCTTATTAACCTTTGCTTTACGGCGCGAGGTAAGACTTAAGCTAATTACGGTGTTACACTACGGCAATGGTGTTCTTTCTTGACAACCATATATATATATATATATATTATGTATGAGCTTAGAACTGTCGTAATCTCTTATTAACCTTTGCTTTACGGCGCGAGGTAAGACTTAAGCTAATTACGGTGTTACACTACGGCAATGGTGTTCTTTTATCGTCATCTTGACAACAGATTAAAAAACAAATATTTTACTATAAAATATTTAGCAAAATTACGGAAGAGCCTGGAGAAAATGTATTATCACAAAAAATCGGTGATTCTTCCAAATGTCCAATATAAATGATTACATTTGTAGTTATAGGATTTTAAATCCATCGCTGAATATAATTTCACAATGTTTAAAATAACCTCACAATTAAAATTGTGTGGGAAATATATTATTGATAAAGATATGTTAGTGAAAACATATTCGACATTTCATCTCTTAAATATACTCCTACAATAACAATATTGAGACAAGAGATTTACAAAATACTATAAATTAATTGCATGCCTTCTTGTGGTATAACAAAATAATGAATTACTCATGAAAAATCATGAAGTTTGCCCATTTTCATGAAGTTTGCCCTCTGTGGTTCTACTCAATTCCCCTAAATGAATGTAACACATTGTAATCTTAAAAATGATAAAAATTACTATTTTGGTAACAAATATGATAAAGAAAAGAAGAAAATATTCTTCAATAATAAAAGATCATCCAAAAAGTAAGATAATAAAGAAAAGAAAAATGGGCACATTAAAAATATAGAAAGCAGATGTCATTGTTATGATGGTAAAGGTCATTGATCACGTACTTGTCGTACGCCAAAGCACTTAGCTGAACTTTACCAATCATCTTTAAAAGAGAATGAGAAAAAGATAGAAACTAATTTTATCTCAAAAGATGTTCCTACCATAACTTATTATGATATGTCTGATTTCTTTAAAGACACTGAAGTAAATATTGGTCATCTAATCATTAATGTAAATGTTGAATAATTTATTTCCTTGTTATATATTTGATTTTTGATATATTTATATATGTTTTTACTTATTTATATTTGAATATATTTACTTTTAAATTTATCCTTCTATGTAAGTTTTAAAACATTCATAAATAAATTTGTGATTGAGTTATGAATTTTAAAGATAAATATTTTTTCACGTGTTTATTCTTTCTTTTGAAAATAATGATAAAGATACAAGAAGATTCTTATAGATAGTGCAAGCATGTACATTATTCTTAAAAACAAAATTTATTTTGTCAACTTTATACATAAAAAGGCAAGTGTTGCTATTATTATTGGTACAAGTAAAATAATTGATAATTCTGAAAGAGATGTTATTTTATTTTTTAGAAAAACAAAACTCATTATAAATAATGTGTTATTATCTACAAAGTCTCAAAAGAACTTGTTGAGTTTTGAAGATATCCATAAGAATGGATATCATATTGAGACAGTATTTAAGAATAACAATGAGTTATTTCATATTATGAGTTACAATTCAAGTAAAAAAGTCATATTGAAAAAATTGCCTATGCTTTCTTCTAATATATATTATACTCGTATTAATGCAATTGAATCACGTGTTATAATAAATCAAAAGTTTATTAGTTCAAATGAATTCACAATTTGGCATGACTGATTAGGTCACTCTGGAACACCAATAATGCAAAACATTATTGAAAACTAATAAGGGTATTCATTGGAGAACCATAAGATTTTTCAATCTAGTATTCTAGTTAGTTATGTTGTATTGCATGTTTTCAGCAAAGACTAGATTTGAATCTTCTGAATTCCTTCAGTTAATTCAAAGTAATATATGTGGACTAATTTATCAATAATGTGGATCTTTTAAATACTTTATGGTCCTAATAAATACATCTTTATGGTCCTAATAAATACATCTTTAAGATGGTCTCATATGGGCTAATTATTATGTCGTAATTTGGCGTTTGCGAGACTACTTGCACAAATTATAAAATTAAAAGCACAATTTCTAGAAAATTCAATCAAAACAATTTGCTCTGATAATGTTGGTGAATTTACTTGTCAAGCCTTTAATGGTTATTATATGGCTACTGGTATAAGTATTGAACATTCGATAACTCATGTTCGTACACAAAATAGGCTAACAGAATCATTTATTAAACGTCCCCGATTGATTGTTAGACTCTTTCTTATGAGAATGAATCTCCCAATTTTTATTTCGAGGTATGTTATTTTACATGTTGTAGCAGTTATTCGGTTAAGGTCAACAAGTTACAATTGACTTTGGCCAACAACCAAACATATCCCATTTGAGAATATTTGGATGTGCACTATATGTCCCAATTGCTCTACCTAATCGCACCAAAATGGAACCCAAAAAATTAGAAATATATGTTGGATGTGATTCTCCTTTTATTGTAAGGTATCTAGAGATACAAATAGGAGATGTATTAAAAACTCAATTTGTAGATTGTCACTTTAACGAGATAATATTTTTAACATTAGGAGGAGAGAACAAATCGTTGTCCAAAGAGTTAAATTGAAATACATAATTGTTAATAAGTTTGCATTCTCGATTAGGAATGACAACACTATCGTACCCGCGAGTACCCACTCTATCCCTATTTGCTCGAGGGTGGGTTTTAGCAGCGCGGAGCGGGGCGGGTTTAGGTAATACCCGCCTTGTATATATATAATATATGTGAAATCATTAGTTAAAAAATTAATAATATTATATCATTCTTAAGGTTTTACTTTAATTGATGTTAAGTATATAATAATGGTTATATAAATTTTGAAATTTAATTTTATTTATTGAATCTTAATAATTATAGGACCGCGGGTAAAGAGTGAGGCAGGTTAGGGTTTAATTTTGGCCTATCCGTGAGTAGGAACGGGACGGGTTCTATGTGGGTTATTGTAAGACTGAGTCTAGTAGCGCAAAAATTCGTCCCTATCCGCTCCATTGCTACCCTTAGGCGTGATGTCGACATGGCAGTGGTTATGGTCATCGACGGTAGTTTTTGAAAAAGAGAAAAAGGTTTTTGGAGGTTTGAAGAGAAAGAAGAAGGAGGTTCTATCTAATGTCCACATTAGTCCACGTTTTAAAGGAAAAATGAATGGAATGATGCATATGTCTCGCATTTTAAATGGTCAAAGATGATTTTGTATTTTCAATTAGTGAGAAATTAATTTGTCTTCGTAAAAAAATATTAAGGACTTATTTATCTTTCTCTCTTAATTTAGATAACCAATATTTTTTCTTCGGTGCATACAAAGCGTCAATCTCATGTTTAAAGAAGAAGCGAAAAGTATTGTAGTCCCACGTTTAATAACTCGTAAGTTCTCAAGATCATTTTATATAGGATCATTTTATATAACCTTTGGGTTTTGTTTGTTTGGATCGAAGTACAAAAGAAATGGAGGAAAGAGAAGCTAAGATACATAAAAGATTTTTAAATATAAATTAGACAAATTTAATTTTAATGCATTATCAGTATAAAAACACTTTTAGATATGCATTTGATTATATAATGTCATGTCAACAAAATAACTATTATTTTAACTATATGAATGGTTAGTAAAAAAATAAATACGAATAGACAATTATATAAAATGCTTTATACCATCAGTGTATCAAAATTAGACTCTAAATTATACATCAAAATATGAAAATTGTTCCCTCTTCCATTTTTCTTTTACTTAAGTCCAAACAAACAGAGCCTTACAATAACCTCCATAATAAGTCCATAGTGCTCATAGTATTTTTTTTTGTGTGTTTGTAATAAAAATTAAAACAAATAGGAACACAACACCTAAAAATTACACAACAGAATCATTCAACAAAATCTGCTTGAGATCATCACTTGACTGAATTCACACCGATTGAGAATAACCATTCTTAGCCAAACAATCAGCAGCAACATTAGCTTCTTTTCTAACCCAAGTGAACGACACCTCCCAGTTCTTACTTAACAACTCCATAATCTTTTCGGTAATCTTTATCTTTATAGTAATATAAATGGGGAGCTCATATGCCGACATGGCACTCATACGTTGAGTTTGGAAATTTATTTGCTTAGGTATCGTCACTAGATTGTTATAGGATAGTGAATAAATCAAATTCGTTGATTATGGCACCTTTTTTAAAAATTTGTTGATTCTTTTTATTTAAACGCTATGTTTGAAACTTTGAATATTTGTGTTTGTTAGAATTTATATTTTAAATATATTTGTATATTTATTTTATCTCACTACTAGAAAAAGCGTTTTTTTCGACGCCAAATATCGACAGTTATTTCTGCCGTCGATATTTTTCGACGGCTTGCTGTTGATGTTGCTAAAAAAAATAATTAAAAATAAAATATTAAAATCGACAGCAAGGTCGTTGATAATTTTATGATGCATTAGCCTATCGTCACATTGTCGACGAACCTGGGGTTTAGAATACTTTTATTTTAAAATCGACGAAAACAGCGTCTATTTTATTAGTTAAAATATTGATAACACTTACCGTCGATAAATTTAAACGGTTTAGATCACTTTCTAAAATTAAATGAACGGTGTAGATTTAATGTATAAAATAGACGGCTAGGGTGTTGATTTTTTTTAAATTAACATCGACAAATATGCCGTCGATTTTTGTCACTAAAAACACTTGCCCGCGTCCACTTCCCGCGTCTAAAGCTCAGAAACACAATTCCCTCCTTTTTCGCCAAATTCCCCATTCATCCCCAAATTCCCCAGTGGCCAGTGCCTTCGGCGCCTTACTCAGTAGTCCGGCGCGGCAGCTAATTGCACGAGCTGACAACGAACCCAAGGCGAGTAGAACTCCAGCAAGGGTCCGTTTCCCCTCTTTCTTCTTCGGTTTGTCTACTAATTCAATTCTTGCTCCTTTATTGCTTATTAGCTATGAACTCTTCTTTCTCTGTGTGTGACAACTTCGAAACCCTAATTGCTAACATTAACAAGTTTTTGTTGCCTTGCTGATTGTGTGGCAGCTTCGAAACCCTAATTCTCTTCCTGCACGGGATGTGAATTTTGTGATGTGGAATGGGTAATATATACTTCTTTAGCCCTATTTCCCCTAATTTAACAACAATGCTAACTATGAGCATTGAGCTTCAATCACTTTCCTATTTGGTGTGCTTGGCCAAACTCATATTTGTATACTTCATCTTCTTCAAAATTAATCAAAATTGGAAAAGAAAAGGTGAAAATATCATTAGTTTTCAAAGTTATCTTTCTGACAAATTTAAATATAGGATTGATGCAATGCTGCTTCAATTCAAGCAGTGTTCTGTTAATACAAGATTATTAGCAAACACTAAAAGTGTCTGTGTGTGAAAATAGGAAAGTGAGTGGAAGCTGTTTGTGTAACTTCTATCAGCATAAGGCTTTGCTTTGTTGACTTGTGTGGAAAAGACAAAAAGGTGAATTGGTTATTGTCTGGAAATGATATAGTAATTTACTATTTTCATGTGTGTATTTTTGTGTAAATGGATGTGTTAATCAATAAACTATATGAGACTGGTTATAATTTATGGTTAGCATTAAAGAAAATAAAACATTCTCTGCAGATACTTGGATTTTTTGCACTTTGGTTATATTATTTATGAAATTTGTTTATAAACATGAATCATATTTGCTTATATAACTTATAAATTAAGTTTGATTATAGATTTGAACATAAGACTACTACTTTCTTATACAAGTGACTTGATTTACGGCTGATTTACAGCTGAGTGGGGATGCCAATGCTTCCAAAGGACCAACAATCACCCAGTTCTGTCTTCTTCTCTTTGTTTTATGTTTGCCCACACCGGATTCTTGAATTTATGTTTCAGTGTTTGCATTCTGTTGAGTATTGACACTTAGAAAATAGTTGAAGTCATGATCATCAAGAACTAAGAAAATGAAGACCATTTCTCACTCATTCATTGTGGCTTTTGATTGTTAATTAGTTTAATCAAGTTGTGGACTAAAGAGTGTAAAACCAATTTTTTATACATTAATAGATAAGAGAATTCACCATAATTATTAAAAAATAATAATGTCACTCTTATTTTTTATAATATTATTGTTCACATATATATTATCTAAGTTGATAAAAAAGTATATATAGACCACATAGAAACGAATTTAGTGTCATCATATACATAAGAAATACTAATATACATAAGCTAGCTAGATACAGAACATGCAACTAACTGACTAGATATCAGATTGATTAATGCATAATACACTAATTTAGTGTGATCATATACATAAGAAATACTAATATATCAAAGTAGAGTCTAGACAGATTATTTCTATTCCTTTGAATCACTAACTGATGAGATGTCAGAGGAAAGTGATGAACCCCTATGAGTTGTAATATGTTCAAAATTCTCTTCTGTGGGTGCATCAAGTGACTAATCTTCTAATTGTGTATAAATGATAGCTTCTTTATAGAAACGAGTTGAATGTCAAGGCTCTCCTTTGATCTTCTTTGGTTCAATAATAGCTTCTGATGTAGTTTTCAGTTCTAAGGACAAAGGAATTGAAACTTTAAATTTGAAAGAAAATCAAATTAGTGCCATGAAAAATGTGTATACATAAAGAGTATAAAACTACTTGGTTTAGCTTGTAATCTGTTTTCATTTCCTATGATAAAATTTATGTGATCATTCAATTTTAACTTTCTAATTAACACTGCAGATTTATTTTGGACATTGATTCTCTAGATCTTCTGCTGAGGCATTGTGTAATATTATTTCCAATCTAACCTATTAGGTGAAAACTATTAGGATAATATGTCTACAATTGAAAGAAGGATCATCAACTTTGAACTTTAGTGGCACTAAAATGAACAAAGTATAATGAAGACTTTGTAATCCCATGGAAGACATAACAAATTTTCATCTATATGATCTCTCTCTCTTTTTTTTTTGTTTTCCTATTCATTGTAGAAATCCTTGTAGATTATCTATGTACACTAGTATGCTAAGCATGATTATCATCAACTATGTCTCTATTGCAACCTGCAATTATGTTGTTGATGCAGCTGATCATGACAACATACCTATCTCTAGAAATGAGCTTCATGACTTGTTGAGCAAGCATTATTTAAATGGTATTCCCCTGTTGGTTCTTGGTAACAAGATCGACAAACCAGGGGCTTTGTAAGCAAGAGCTGATGGAGCAAATGTAAGTCTCTTGTTGAGATGTATAACATGGTGCTGAATCAATCAGAAAGTTCGCTTAAACATTTCCATTACAGGAAAATTGTAAATAAGATAATTCATAGTTACTAATTTATTAACATCTTATGTTTCGTTACCTTAATTCATAGTTACTAATTGAGGTTGTACTTGTATTACTTCTAGTCAATAAAATTTGTTTGATGTGTGCAAGGAACTAAAATCCATCAATGAAAGAGAAGTTTCTTTAATATATATTTTATATTATTGATTGATTTTAGTATATACTAGATTCAATAGATACTATTGTATTTGTTTAGCTATTTTTCTATTGAGTTTAAGAAATTAATTTTATATTTTTATTTTTAAAATTATAAATTTAATATTAATAATTAAAAATAAATTATAAAAAATAAAAATTTTATGCAAACTACAAGGTTTTCATGATAAGATTTTTATGTATTGTTTTTAGTGTTGATGTGCCTATATATATTTTTTGGTAGGGTTGACATAGTCACAAGTATTATCAAAGTTGTAGTGGCATCCATTTACACTATCTCAGGTATTGGTAGAGTTTAACACTCCCAGAGAAGCTATTCAAGGTTTAACCTTCTACTTTTTTATTTATTTATCTTTGTTAAACTATTGAGTTTTAATTTATCTTTGTCTTTATTATCTGTATTAAATTATTATGCATGCTTATCTATACTTACTTATCTATGCTTGTTTGGGTAAACTATTCATGGTGAAAGTATAAATTATATTTATGATAAGACTTTTATTTGTTGTGGTTTCTCGTTGAATAAAAAAAATTTAAAAATTGAATATTATCCATTTGATATGTAGGAAATTAAAATCATTAATAATGAAAAATCAGAACCGAAGTTGGATGTATGATAGAATGTATGACCAAAGGCGAGGTCTTAAGCCCAGGTTTGTTAAAGGGGTAAATGAATTTGTGGAAGTGTGTACTAGAACTCATGAATTTCTCAAAGGAGTTTTAGTTAGGTGTCCATGTGCCAAATGTCAATGTGGGAGATTTAAACAGCTGATCGACATTAAGATTGATCTATATACTCATGGGTTTAAACCTAATTATTGGGTTTGGACAGAGCATGGAGAGGAGATAACCACAGAGAATCAGATTATGATAGATGAAGACATTGAAAGCAGCTCTGCATTAGGTGGTATTATATGGGAAGAAAATTTTGATCGTTATCATGAGATGGTTGTTGATGCTTTGCAACCTAAGTTTCACATGTACATGCAACCAGCAGTGGAGGAACCAAATCGAGATGCTAAGAGATTTTATAACCTCTTAGATTCAATTAGTAAACCCTTGTGGGAAAATTGTATCCATTCACGATTGTCACTTGCTAGTAGGATGCTAAGTATAAAATCACAATTGTCTTTTGACCAGTGGACAACTTTGTTTAGAGAAATGCAAACAACTCTAAATGAAATTCCTGCTAATTATTATGAAGCTAAGAAAATTGTTTCCCAACTTGGGTTTAAGGAGGTTAAGATAGATTGTTGTGTCAATGGTTGTATGATATATTACAAAGAGGACAAAGATCTTAGACAATGTAAATTTTATGGGGAGTATATATTTAAGCCTAGAAAAGGTAAAAATAAAAAGGTTCCATATAAAAGAATGCATTATTTGCCATTGATTCCAAGGCTACAAAGGTTGTATGCATCAATGAGTACTGCCCCTCATATGTTGTGGCATCACCAAAATCGCAGAAACGACGACGTGATGACACATCCTTCTCATGGTGAAGCATGGAAACATTTTGATACCAAGCATCCTCATTTTTCAAGCGAACCGCGTAATGTTAGACTTGGACTTTGTTCTGATGGGTTTTCTCCTAATGTTCATTTTAGCACACCGTACTCTTGTTGGCCTGTTATAGTCACCCCTTATAACCTTCCACCTCATATGTGTATGAAAGATCATTTCTTGTTCCTAACGTGCATCATACTTGGAAAAGAAAATCCCAAAGCAAAAATTGATGTTTATCTTCACCATTGATAGATGAACTTAAAGAGTTGTGGGATGAAGGCGTCCTAACATACGACATTCATAGCAAGAGGAATTTTCAGTTAAAGGCCACATTAATGTGGTCCATTAACGATTTTTTTGCTTATAGAATGTTGTCTGGTTGGAGCACGGGGGGAAGATTAGCGTGTCCAATATGCATGGAGGATACCAAGGCCTTTTGGTTAGATTATGGCAGAAAGAATTCGTTGTTTGACTGTCATAGGAGATATTTACTTGAAGGTCATCCTTATAGGCGTAATAAAGTTAGTTTTAAGAAGAATGTTGAGGAAGATGAAGAACCTCCTATTAGGCTTAGCGGTGAACAGATCTGGAAAAGAGTTAGACAATATCCTAAAATAGTTGACAGAAGATGACAAGTGCGATTGAGCGGATATGGGGTGGAACACAATTGGACCAAAAGGAGTATATTTTGGGATCTCCCATATTGGAAAGATCATTTGGCTCGTCATTGTTTGGATCTAATGCATATTGAGAAGAATGTTTTTGATAACATAATGAATACTGTTATGGATACTGAAAGAACAAAAGACAATGAAAAGGCAAGGTTAGACATGGCTATACTTTGTAGGTGACCAGATTTGAATTTGGTGCAAGTACGTGAAAGTCATTGGGCAAAGCCTAAGGGCACTATGTCTTGACACTCCAACAACAAAAAAATATTTGTAAATGGGTACAAGAGTTGAAAATGCCAGATGGATATGTTTCAAATTTACAAAGGTGTGTCGATGTCAGGGGAGAAAAATTGTTTGGGATGAAAACTCATGATTGTCATGTATTTATGGAGTGTTTGCTTCCGTTAGCCTTCAAAGAGTTGCCGGACCACGTGTTGAAATCGTTGACCAAAATAAGTCAATATTTTAGGGACCTTTGTTCATCTACTCTTTGGGTTAGCGATCTTGCATAAATGGAAGCTAATATTCCTGTTATTTTGTGCAAGTTAGAAAGAATTTTTCCTATTGCTTTTTTTGACGTAATGGAGCATCTACCAATTCACTTGGCATATGAGGCACGTGTTTGTGGATCAGCTCAGTATAGGTGGATGTATCCATTTGAGTGTGAAATAGGCACGTATAAGAGATCGGTGAAGAATCGGGCTAGAGTAGAGGGTTCAATTTGTCAAGCATACCTGGCTAGAGAGACATCAATTTATTGTTCTTATTACTTTGAGCCACCTGTAATGTCTAAGAGAACAAGGCCAAATCGGAATGATGACGGTGGTGAAAGTTCATCTGAGCCTACCCTTTTTATTTTTGATCAACCGGGTGTTCCTGGGAGAGCCAACAAAGACAGGTGATTGACTAGTATGAAAATGAAAGCCGCTCACTTACATATCTTGTTGAATTGTCCTGAAGTCAATAAATTTAGAAGTCAATACGAGCAAATCCATGGAAGCAATAATTCTTTGTCCAACTTTCCATCATGGTTCCATGAACATATAAGTTATTACATTTTGTTGACTGTACTAAAATATGTCAAAGTAAATATTGTTTTTCTAAATACTATATTTTGTTTGACAAAATCAGGATTTTTCCTATTGCTTTTTTTGACGTAATGGAGCATCTACCAATTCACTTGGCATATGAGGCACGTGTTTGTGGATCAGCTCAGTATAGGTGGATGTATCCATTTGAGTGTGAAATAGGCACGTATAAGAGATCAGTGAAGAATCGGGCTAGAGTAGAGGGTTCAATTTGTCAAGCATACCTGGCTAGAGAGACATCAATTTATTGTTCTTATTACTTTGAGCCACCTGTAATGTCTAAGAGAACAAGGCCAAATCGGAATGATGACGGTGGTGAAAGTTCATCTGAGCCTACCCTTTTTATTTTTGATCAACCGGGTGTTCCTGGGAGAGCCAACAAAGACAGGTGATTGACTAGTATGAAAATGAAAGCCGCTCACTTACATATCTTGTTGAATTGTCCTGAAGTCAATAAATTTAGAAGTCAATACGAGCAAATCCATGGAAGCAATAATTCTTTGTCCAACTTTCCATCATGGTTCCATGAGCATGTAAGTTATTATATTTTTCTAAATATTATTTTTCTACATATGTCAAAGTAAATATTGTTTTTCTAAATACTATATTTTGTTTGACAAAATCAGGTAAAAAATCCCAGTAATGGCATAACTTGTCCTCATCTATTGAGTTTAGCATTCGGTCCAAAAATTAGGGCAACGAGTGTTGGTATGTTCAAGGTCAACGGGTATAGATTTTATACTCATGAGCATGCATGTGGAAAGAAGACAGATAATACATAAAGGCAATGGAGAGAATGATGCATCTAACTGGTATGGTACTCTTAAAGAGATTTTGATTGTTGATGAATATCCAAGTCTTGTTAGTTTGAGAGTCACCTTGTTTTACTGTGAGTGGCATAACCCTACCAGGTCTCGGGGATTGCATAGACACAAAGACTACAAAATAACTGAAGTATTACCTACTAGGAGATATGGGAGTTACGATCTATTCATCCTTGCACAAAAAGCTAGACACGTGTATTACATGCCATATCCACAAGGCTGTAAGTCTAATTGGAAGGTTGTGATTATATGTAAACCGGGAAAAATAATGGAAGAGACACAAAATGAGTCTGAAACCGAGGTATATCAGAATGATGAACCTCCACAAGCTAGGATCATTTTAGAAACCGAGTTTCCACCATCATTAGCATCTACATCAGGAGATGTTGATATGATACAACTTCAATTAGCTGACCTCCAGGTTCCTATTGTAAATAATGAACAGGACGATGACATTGAGATCTATGATGACGATGATGCTTACATTGATGATGATGATGGAAGTTCAGAATTCTCGGATTGAGGTTTTAGTTGTAATTCATATTTTGTAATTTCTTGTATCGATTACTTGTAATTCAAATTAAACACCTTTAAGAAACTATCTTGGACACTAATTAAATAAATATTTAGTGTGTGCGTGTGGAAGATGACACTGATATAATTTGGTTTCTGAGGAATTAGGTTTTTATTTTCTCCCTCTATTTAAGTCATAAGATGATGCTGGTTTGTGGTTTTGGTGGTCATTGCAGCTTTGGGATTGAATTGGTCATCACATAATCATGTATTGATTCTGCTGTTATTTCTTTCTTTTATCAATGTGTTGTATTTCCTTGTTTGATGTTATTATTTTCTTATGAAGATTTGTGGTCCTGGTTTGTTTGTTTAACATGAATAAATCCAGGCAGAATCATCCATATATATTATGTATATCATCTTGATGGTCCATATGAAGCTACAAAGAGTACAGTTCATGTTTACTCATTCATATAAACTGTCCACATTCTTTTATCCTTTTGTTTTCTGCATCTAATTGAGCCTTTTTTTGAGTGTTCACAGGCATCTCTATCTTGTAGTAGAAACTGTATGTGTTAGAAAAAAGTGCTTGGCATCTAATGCTTTTTTTTAATTTTCTGTTTTTCCTTTTAATACAGTATTGAGAAGCATCCACCACATCAAAAAATTTGGAAAGCTGGAATACAGTATAGGATATGGTTGGTAGAGGCGGAGATCACGGCCGTGGCCGTGGCCGAGGCCGAGGCCAAAAAGGGAGGCCTAGGCTTTCTACCGGTCACCCCCTTGACTTGCATGCGGATCCATACACTCTTGTTGGGTCATCATCAGGCACGACTGCTCCGACCAATGGGAGACCGCCACCTATTGCTACGACTACCCCCTCTCGTCAGGAGCCTCAGATACACATGATGCCTACTCTGGGTGTGCCAAGATCATGCACACAACAAGCCAATGAACCTTCCAACACTGCCTCACATGGTGTGCAAGAATGATCCAGCTATTGTAGCGCCCAGTCGAGCAGGATCTTGTGGGGAAAGACAAACCACATCTAATGGTACCCAAGATACTCATGGTCAAGGAATATCCACCGCCACTGGTCACTCCAGCACAAGTGCTCCCACGCTTAGATATGATGGTGCCAAATGGTTTGTTATTTGCTTTAAATTTTATGAATTTCATGTCTCGTTTTTACTAAGTAATCTATCCTTATCATTTTTTTTGTTTTTGATGTAGTTGGCACCCACCTAAGCCTGGTTTGAAGCGTATTTCTCAGGTTTTTAAGGAAAACTACAACAAGCCTTGGCTGAGTTTTGATGAGGCAGATGATGATACTCGAAAAATATGGTGGATAGAGTGGAGGGTAAATTTTAATTACTATATTAAAGTATTTAACTCGAAAAATTATATGGCTGAGTTTTTAAGGACCTGCATGTTTTCACTGCACATGCTAATCTCATTAATTAATTACTAAAGTACATGTCATAATCTGTTTAATTTCAACGTGATAAAGGGCTAATTTGTTGCTGATACATTTTTTTCTCGGATCTTGTTGTTTAGAATTTCAATGCCATATTATATACTATACCATCTGATTTATATATATACTTGCTGGCTGCTTTAGTTAACATGTATGTCCTTGCATCATGGACGCAATATATATTGATTTATAAGGGTAATGATCATACTATATAAACTTTAGAAACACCAATTATTATAGCTACTACCCAAGAAGAATTTGAGTCTTACTTTTTGGTATCTCTTGGTTACTTGACTTGCAAGATTTTTTAGTAATTCAGACTACTACTACCTAATATTTTTAGATAAATTAAGATTAGAAAAGATATGGTGGACAAAGTGGATATAGTAGAGGGTAAATATGTATCATAGTATGTTATATAATAACAAGATATTTTTTTTAAATAGAAATGCTTTGACATTCTTGACACGGAAGAGGATGATATCTATCAAGCTTGGAGGTTTAGAGCTGCCAAGTGCTTGCGAGGTATGCTCCATGCCATTCGCAAAAAAGGTGCCCGTCCATATTGGATCCCACCAGAAGTTCTTGGTGAATTGATGAGACGTTGGGACACTGATGCCTTTAGATAATTACAGGCGAGAAATACAGCTGCCAGGAAATCGACTCGAGGTACCTCCCTTCATACTGCAGAAGGCACCACCTTTCCAGAAGCGAGGTTACGCTTGGTAAGTTGCTTATAGAACCCTCTTTTTTACTTTATACTATCAGTTGCCATCATAATTTATACTATTATTTATAGAGTTGATTTGATATTAGTTTATACTGTTATTCTTTTGATCTAAACCGAAGCTTTGACTTTTGGATTTCTTCATCTTTGTTTCAAAATATGAGCTAAATAATGAAATAAAAAATATAAAATAAAAACAATTGAAGTTAGATTTCAGTTACCTTCTGTGTTGGTTTTCTTTTTCATTAAGAGTGGTTTAGAGTGCCTTTGATCATCATCATCATCAATTACGATATAGTCATGATTTTCATGAACTTCTTTGAGCATGCTTTTATGGGTTCCTGTAAAAAACAATAAAATAAAATGAAGTACTAACCTTCCTTAGCTTCCACAATTTAACAGAGAATGAACCTCTGAACTCTATAAAATATAATTTGCTATTTTAATTGGTTTTGTAACCTCAAAACTCAAACATGAATAACAATATGCAAAGAAAATGAAGGCTTGAAGTCATCAACGATTGTGAAGAGGATCTAATGCATTAGGAACCTTTCTCTTTTCTGAGAAGTTAACATCAAATAGTTGCCCTGGAAGATTATTATTATGTTGTTGTTGCTGCCTTTGCCTTTGATGATGATGATATTGTTGATTTTGTTTCTCTTTAATTAATATTGTTTTGCCTCTGCCTCTGCCAAACTATGCTTTTATGAGTTCTCTTTTATGAGTTCTCTTTTATGAGCATGCTTTTATGAGCTGCTCTATCTAAGTGCAATGGTTTAGTTCAGTACATATCAATTGTACACCCATATTTGTTGATACTTTGGTTACATTATGTAGAATCATTCACTTAGAAGACCATTATGTATGGATGAGTTTTTTGAGCACACTCACACTCGCAAAAAGGATAGGACTCAATGGATTGATGAACACTCTCGAAAGACAAAGGTAACTTACCTTCATTGTAATATTGGACTTATTTTTTTCACATATCCCCTTAATTTTTGCATTATTAATACTTCTAGTAGTTTATCAATCATTTCTCCTCATTGTAGGATATATTTTAAGAGCGTATGTTTCAGGCTGAGCAAGAGCGTTAGCTGCTATAGAGGCTGGTTTAACTGATCCACCGCCTGTCTCTGATGAAAACATATGGATTGAGACAGTGGGTGAAAAACGAAGAGGTAGGGTATATGGCATGGGTGAGGTAAGGGACTCTTCCATGGTGCGACCTCAAGTTGATGGTCCAACCACGACCACCAGCACTAATGTTTTGGATCTTAGAGAACAAATCGCAATACTCAATAGGGAAGTTGAACAACATGCCGCTAAATATAGAGAGCTTGAAGATCGCAACCAGAGGGAGAAAAGAGAGTGGCAACAGACTGTTGAATCCTTGCGTGAGGATCTCAACACCAGTAACTCACAGATGGATAAGTTTAGTCATTAATTGAGCAGCTTGACTGAGTATGTGAGGGCCATGGGTCCTAGTAGTTATGGATCACGTGTTCTCCCACCTCCTTCTTTTACTTTTCCAAGCTCCCAGAAAAGCACAGTCCCAGGTAGAAAACTCCCACCTATTCTGCAGCAACCAGGACAACCACAGAGTTCTCAAAGGGACGATGATTCTGACGATCTTGATGACTCAGATGATTATTTAGATGAGTATGAATAGGGTTATTTACTTTGCTTTGAATATTTTGTATTATTAGTAGATTGAATTTAAACGAATATAACTCTAAGTTTAGTTATTTATCTTGTCTAGAGTCTTTATGTTAGAGGATTATTTATTATTTTGATAAGTTTGTAAACTCATTATCTAATATTTAGTATAAATTTTATTTTTATATTTAGAAGTTTATTTATCTAATATTTTGTATACATTTTATTTCTATATTTAAAAATTTATTTGTATTAATTGTCTACTATTTTTCAAATAAAAAAAATTATAGCTATTAAAATCGACAGCAGGGTTGTCGCTTTTTAAATTTAAAATAGACAAAAAACAAAATACAGACATAGAATTTGTCAGTATCTAAGTAATTAAATCGACGGTTTTTTGTCGATTTTATTAAATAAATATCAACAAAAGTGTTGTCAATTTTATTAAGCATGTGTTGGTATCTAAATAATTAAATCGACGGCAATGTGGTCGATTTTATGAAGGAAGCAAAATTCTCAAACTCATATTATATATGGAATTGCTGTCGATTTTATTAGATTATTATCGACAGCTATAAAAGCCGTCGATTTTATTTGAATTTTGAAAAATCGACCAGTTTAATAGCGACCACTTTTGCCGTCAATTTTACCATCGATTTTTAATATTATTGACAGCTTGGCCGTCGATTTGGCCATCGATTTTAACGATATTTCTTGTAGTGTCTGCAAATTTAATTCAAATTCAAATTAAAGTCAATCAAATTTAGAGAATTCTAACTATGAGTTAACTATAAAAGTATAAGTTATGAGACATGTATAGCACAACAATTCAAAGTAAATCAATCCATTCCTTTACATATATCTAAAATCTAAAATTTCTCTACTTTTTTCAATGACACTACCAAGTTATGGAAATTCTCCATTGTCATACTCAATTGAGATGGTTTGGCTCGATGAAGACATGAGTTTCCTACCAATTTTTTAAATAATATTAAATTTATATTATTCATATTTTAAATTTGTTTGTTTATCCCCATTTAATTGTTCTTTGATTTTTGTTTATCAATTATAAAGAGAAAAAATACACGCCTCAGTTAAGAAGCTCTTGTGTCTCGATTTGTGAATTTGCTAAGAGAAAGAATATCTTACCAAATAAGATATTTTGGTGTTGGACTAAATGTGGGTAACTTCAAGACTAATATAAGACTGTGGTTAATTTAAACCAACATACCAATGTGCACATACTTCCAGAATCGTCAAGAAGATATCACAAATATAAGGCTGTGGTTGCATCGGAAAAGATCAAAGGACGCGAGAGTCTATAATTTACCATATTCTAACGAGGTCGCAGCTCTAATAGTAGAAGATTTTGATTCTGGAGATGCAGGGCGTGGTATTATAGTTTAATTAAAGTCCGGATATCTACAAAGGATTCATGAGACACACACCGCATTTATTCCTCTTCAGTATCCTATGATGTTTTCCTACGGTAAAGATGGCTATCAAGAAGACATTCCTTTGCGAGAATCTCATAGGGCTAATTAAAATAGAAAGAGACAGCGTGTGAGTTTAAGGGAGTTCATAACATTTAGAATACAAGAGAGAATGGTCGAGTATACAACTATTGTTAATGGTGGAAGACTATTTCAGCAGTTCTTGGTTTATTGCTTTTTCATGATTGAAACACAAAGGCTGGCCTACTATCAAAACAACCAAAACAAGGTGAGGAGTGATGTATATATATAAGGGATTCAAGATGCAATTGTTAGGGGTGAGACTCGTGCTTCCAAAGCAGGTAAACGTGTCATCCTACCCGCGTCCTTCACTGGTGGCATGAGATATATGTTTAATAATTATCAAGATGATATGACAATTTGTAAGGAATATGATATTCAAACCTTTTCATCATAATGATATGTAGCTCGAGTTGGCAAGAGATTGGTAGAGTTAACAATCCAATAAACTTAAAGGTTGAAGACCGGCCAAATATATTGTGTAAAGTGTTCAAAATTAAGCTTGACATGATAATCTCGAATCTTAAGTAAGAAATTCTATTTGGAGTGCTAGATGCAGGTATTACTCATCATCCAACCTTATTTTTAGAGACATGTTGCTTTAGATTGTTATAAAATAAATGGCAAAATATTTTTTTTTATTTAACATATTGTTCATTTTTTATTATCACCCTTAATTTATCAAAGCACATAATAAGGGATGTATTCGGTGGAATTCCAAAAAAGAAGTCTACCACATGTTCACATTCTTTTATGATTGAGTGGAGACCATAAAATAACAACGACAACTCAAATTGACCGGTTAATATCTTCAGAGTTGTCAGATCCTGTTTGGCACCCAAAATTGTTTAGAGTTGTATCTACATATATGATTCATGGAACATGTGGTAGAGCTTTCTCAAAATCTCCCTGCATGAAAGATGGGTACTGCACCAAATATTATCCCAAAACATTCAGTAGCACCACAGTTATCGATGATAGTGGATACCCATCATATAGAATACGAGACGCAGGAGATAGGAATCGTTACTGAGAAGAAGGGAGTCCACATGGATAATAGGAATGTGGTTCCATAAAATGCATATTTGTTGATGTCTTATCAACCGCATGTTAATGTAGAGTACTGCAACAAGTCAAATGCTATAAAATATTTGTTCAAGTACGTGAATAAAGGTCTAGATAGGGTAGCAATTGGAGTTTCAAAGGAAGCTTCCAGTGGAGAGGATGCTCAGGTTATTGATGAGATTAAACAATTTTATGATTGCAGGTATTTGTCTGCATGTGAGGCTATCTGGAGAACTTTGACTTATGATATTCATCAGAGGTGGCCTTCAGTGATGAGATTAACCTTTCATTTGCCTAGAGAGCAAAATATCATCTTTAAATATGATGACGATCTTGAGGAAATTGTGAAAGAAGAGAAAGGAAAACATACGACATTCTTAGCATGGATGGAGGCCAACAAAAAATTTGAAGCAAGTCAAGCTTTGACGTATGCTGAATTTCCAAATCAATTTGTTTATGATAGAGAAGCAAGGGAATGGCATCCACGCAAAAGAGGGTATTCTATCGGGAGGTTAAACTATGTTCCATCGGGTACAGGTGATATATACTATATGAGAATTTTGTTAGCTATTCAGAGAAGTTGCACAATATATGAATCTATTACTATTAGGACAGTTAATGGAATTACATATTCTAGCTTCCAATATGCTTGCTATTTCATGGGACTACTGTGTGATGATAGGAAATTTATTACAGTTATTAATGAGGTAGTTGAACTTGCATCTGGTCATCAATTGAGAAAACTATTTGCGATGCTACTAATATCTAATAGCATTAGCAAACCAGAACGTGTTTGGAATGCAAAGTGGACATTATTAGATGGAATACTATATGAGAGGAGAAAAGCATTGAAAAATTAAGGTATTTTACTATGTCTTTTCTTTATATAAAAAAATGTATTCTCTTATTACTTTTATTTTTATTAATAATATTAATGGTTTTATTTTGGAATTACTTATTAAATATTTCATAAAACCATCATGTGCTTTTGCTAGGACTAAATATGACTGATGACGAATTGGAAAACCTCTGCCTTATTGAGATTGAGAAGATACTCAACAGCAACGCGAGATGTTTAGGAGACTATCAATCAATGTCATATCCTGAGATGTCTGATGTTCGCATTTTTCAGAATAAGCTAATAGAGGAGGAGTTAGCATATGACACAAATGAGTTGACTCATACAAACTTATATACGGAACAAAAGATAACTCATGAGCTAAAGTCATTATTTGATGAGACACTCAATGCTGTTATTACAGACTCTGATAGTTTTTACTTCGTTTATGGGCATGGTGGGTGTGATAAGACATTTATTTGTAATGGACTTTCTTCTGCTATTCGATTTAGAGGAAGATTGTTTTAAATGTCGCATCCAGTGGAATTGCGTCTTTACTCCTACCTATTGGCAGAATGACTCATTCTAGGTTTTCAATACCCATTACAATTACTGATGAATCTAATTGCAACATCAAGCATGGTAGTTTGTAGGCTGAGCTGCTCATCCAAAGTAACTTAATAATTTAGGATGAAGCTCCAATGCTCAATAAAATGTGCTTTGAAGCACTTGATTGGACACTCAGGGATCTTATGTCAGTTACCGATCAACATAAGACACATCAACTATTTGGTGGTAAAGTTGTTGTTCTATGAGGTGATTTCAGACAGATACTTCCAGTGATTCCGAAAGGGAGTAGACATGATATATTGTCATTAGCTATTAACTCATCCCATCTGTGGTCGTTTTGTAAGATTCTGAAACTGCATACGAACATGAGGCTTCTAATGTCTTCTTCAGATCAACATGAATGTGAAATAAAGAGATTTGCTAATTGGATACTTGATTTTGGAAACAGAAATATTGGTTCTGTTGTTGGTGATGAGTTAGAAGTTAAAATTCCAAATGGTCTGTTGATTACAACTACTGATGACCCCCTCTCTCATTTGGTAGACTTTATATATCCAAATTTGTTGCAAAATATGTCAGATTACATGTATTTTCAGAGTAGAGCAATTCTTGCACCCACGCTTGAGAATGTCGAGAAGGTAAACAATTTCGTCTTGACAATCTTTCCAGGGATGGAAAAGGAGTATCTAAGTTCTGACACAACATGTCAAGCTGATGAGAATGAAGATGTACAACAAGAGTGGTTCACACCAGAGTTCCTAAATGACATCAAATGTTCAGGACTACCCAATCACAAGTTGACTTTGAAGCCAGGAGTCGCTATAATGCTACTACAAAACATAGATCAGACTTCAGGTTTATGCAACAGGACAAGGTTAATAGTTAACGAACTTGGCAGACGGTAGTGACCGGTAGAAATATTGGAGACAAAGTGTACATTCCAAGAATGAACTTGATTCCTTCAGATTCAGGATTGCCATTTAAGTTCCAACGGAGACAATTTCTATTAACAGTATGCTTTGCAATGACCATTAACAAGAGTCAAGGTCAATCATTATCACATGTAGGGCTTTACTTGCCAAAATCAGTGTTCACTCATGGACAACTTTATGTTGCTTTGTCAAGAGTTAAGAGTCGCAGTAACCTCAAGGTTCTATGTAATACCCGGTCTAACTGAAATTTAGTAAATAATAAGTTAAATAGGAGCGAATATGGTTGGAAGATTTGGCAATTGGAATTTGATAATTTAAATATGATATTTGGATTCAGTGAATTTTTCCGAGTCGGAAAATATAGTTTTCTGCGTAAAAGTGCGCAGTGGAATTTTGACCGGCAGTACCTGCTGAGATCTGTCTGGTACTACAACTGAGGAAATTGATTATGGGTAAATAAGATTAAGAAATGAGGAATTATAATTAGGGAAGGTAGAAATATTTAAAGTGCGATTTAGAGTGCTAATCTTAAAGGTTTTGGCCCAAAATTGGGCCAATGGGCAAAAATAAGTGAACCGGGCCTAAGTGGGCCCAAGACCCAACATATATAAACATTAGTTGTGAGTATTTCAGCTCATTTTACCCTAAAAAGAAGGGTTGGGGCGCTGATTTGAGAAGAGAGAAGAGAAGAGAGAAAACCTAACTCTCTTTGATCTTCAAACCACCATAACTTGAGCTACGGAGCTCCGATTGACGAGCCGTTTGCGGCCACACATTGCTCTTCTCATCCTCTACAATTCTATCTAAGTTTGGTGGTAAGTATTTCATTTATCTCTGTCCAGTTTTCGAAATTCCCCACTGTTACACGTTTTTGGGTAGTTAGTGTTGAAATCTTGTGATTTTGGGTGTTTAGGGATACTCCAATATGGATTCTAAGTGGGTTCTATCCCTACTTCATATGGGCTGAGGTAAGAAGTTTTGGCTATTTTTCAACCCGCGCGTCCGCGCGTATGATGCTTGCGCGTCGATGAGTTTTGTGGCCATCCACGCGTGCGCGTCTTTTGGAAAGTTTATATTATGTATTGAACTCTTTGAATTTGCCTATAGAGGCTCTCATGTTTCCTTCGGGAGAGATTAGGATATACTGTTGTCAACTAATTTCATAATGTACTCTAGCTGACCTAAACTTCGCGGGTCGCGACTAGTAGCTATTTACTTATGTTATATATATCTATCTGTTATCTATCTCTTAATCTCCTTTACGCCTTGTCTGTATATCGTTTTCGGATTCACGGTTTATCTTTTGTTGTCGAAACGTGAGAGATACGTCTTCGCGATTTTATTTCTACTCTTTTCAGGCTTCTCGATTAATGCTCCTTTCGAAATTACCTATATTTATTTATTAAAAATCCACCTGAGAGTCGTACCACCGTAATATCATTGACTTATGACTCGAGCATAAGGATTTGAATATTAGGGTGTTACATTCTAATTCTGGACGAAGATAGCAATCTAAAGTCATCAACAACAAATATCATATTCAAAGAAGTTTTTAATAATATTTAGGTAAGAAAAATATTATTTTCATTTTAATAACATATTATGATTTACACTTTTGTACAAATATTTAATGTAGATATAACTAATTTATCTATAATTCTACTTTCAGACTTGAGATGAAATATGCAACAGAGAGCACAACATCATATGACAATTGTTTTTCCAATGAGATTAGTAAGATACTAGGTTATCGATAAATTTTTATTAGCCTTTTGATATAAAATTTAGTGTAAAATTGACATGCTACTATTACAGTTATATATGTTCTTATTTTTTCATGTCTCATTTCTTATGGTTCAATAATATTATAGACTTCAAAGTTCAAACTGTTCCATTTGCATTTTACTTTGAATAAAGATAAAACAGCATATTCACTACGTTTATTATATAATGATGATGATAGTGTTATACTAAACTCGAGAAATTTATGATTATAAAATATTATTTTTGATTTACCATGTCAAATTTAAATGTAAGCCCGTGCATTTAGTATCCATATTATCACCTGCAACATAGTTAATAATATTGTTCAACACAAGATACACCTCCATAGAATAATTTTCACAAATCAGAGAATCACAACTAACTTCCCACGCAATCATAAGACCATTTTAGATTGCCAATAGCTTATTCCTGAAAACTGAATCAAATGGCAGACGTCCCAAACTACTAGCATCCATGTGCCATAATGATCACGGATAACGCACCCAAATTCTACTACAAGAGAGTCCAAGAGAACACTAGCATCATAGTTGACCTTAAGAAGATTTTGGGGAGGTGGATGCCACCAAAAATTTTGAACTGCATAATCCTAAAAAATTCTATCCTTCTTCGCCATTTTCAACTCATTCGTCAACGCTCTCGCAAAGCAAGAAATTTTTCTCCTAGGTCATGGCTCATTTGGGTTGAAGAAATCATTATATCTGTTCCACCAAATCCACCAAATTCCAGCAGCCACTACTTCCTCTTTACCATTAATAACGCTAGTAATTCAGGATCGGATATCATAAGCATTAGCACGATCAACAATAGAAGGATCTAAAGAATAACATACATCACGAGCAGTGGAACAATTCCAAAGACAATGTAACACGGATTCAGGATTATTACCACATTTATTACAAAGGTCACTCACCATTAAACCCCTTTTATGGCGGAAGGCATTAGTGGGAATGACATCATGAAGTGCAAGCCAAAAGAGAAATTTGACCTTTTCCGGAATAAAAAGCTTCTAAAGCCACTTCTAATTCCCATCATCTCTACATTGAAATTTTATATGCACAAGCCAATTGTACCTGCTTTTGATAGTATATCTCTTCAAAGCAGCCGATTTCCAAATCCAACTCGATTTATTCACGCTCCTTTTAGTAGGAGGAATAGCCCGCAAAAACAATTTAATATCCTCAAAAATTGGGGTGGACAAATTTCCAAAATTTCAAGTCCCATTATAGTAAACATCATCCAGCTTGAGCAATAAATCAGAAACATGAACAAATGGGAGATAATATGCAAGAATATCTAAAGGACTCCAGGGATCATACCACAAGGACTAAAGTGAATTTTCTATATGCCACCCAGGACCCTCTTTGATGGTCATATAAACTTTGGAGATGCTTTTTCACACAAAAGAACCATATTTAGCCGATCCTTGATCTTTGTTTTGCTTCAAATATCTATGAGAAAGAAGTTGCATTCACAACCGCTCCTTATCCTTCAACATTTGCCAAATTAATTTACCAATAAGCGCTACATTAACATACTGCGAATCTCTAACTCCAAGCTTTCCTAGATTCTTGGGAGCCATAACTTTCTCCCACTTTACTAAAGGAAGACTTCTACCATTCGCATTACTTTTTCACAAGAATTGATGCATCATAGAATCAATCTTGTCATGAGCATAAGAAGGGAAAAAGGGAAGTTTGCATTTAATAGACTGGAATTGAAGATAGAACCGATTTTACCAAACACAATATCCTGACCTTGTTTAGCATATGCCATTTTCAACTAGCCAATCTAGCACGAATTTTTTCAATCATTTTTTGAACTGTCTTTCGCGCAGCTCTATCATGATCAATATTCACCCCAAATATCTTCTCAAGTGTTGAGTGAAGTAAATGCTGGAAACACCAAATAAAATATCCTTCATTCTCTGAGAAATATTTTTAGAACATTGAGCTTTCGACTTGGATAAATTCACCTTAAGCACATACACTTTTGTAAAGATGTCCAAAGCTTCCATGACTATTTCAACTTGACTCTTGATGGCCTTACAAAAGAGAAACAAATCGTCAACAACACATAAGATGACAAACTCTAGGCTCTCTTTTAGAAACCGCCGCTGAAATCCAATAACCACTAGAGACAAGGTGAAAAATAATGCAAGCAAGTATTTCCATACAAATAACAAAAAGGTATAGCAACGTTAAATTTTCTTATTTCAGACTTTTTAAAAACTTAAAATTTTGAATCTTTTCTTCATTTCATAAAATGGACAAAAAAAAAAGAATATACACAACGCATAATAAATCTGACAGTTGTAGTTAGAAATTTAAAATTCTTCAACAAATATTCTAAAAAACACCAATCAACTCTATTATAAATTTTCTCAAGATCAATTTTGAAAACAATTGTTCTTTTCTTGAACTTTGTCTTTCGCGTAAAATGAAACCATAGCTTATGAGGCACAATCACGGCATATCAATTTTAGAACTTGATTAATGTTTATACACTACATGTGCTACTTATGTACCGTTTCTTTTTTTTGTTGCATGCATGGGTAAAAAACTCACGAATAATATATTTATTTTTTAATCATATAAAAAAATATAATTGAATAATTATATAAAATATTTTATACAATTAATAT
>NC_029790.2:124423283-124438966 GCF_000816755.2 Arachis ipaensis
TTTATAATAAAAAATTTTGACTCTAATAAAAAATGTTTAAAATTTGATTATTTGAACGATGGATTAATTTGTTTAAAAAACAAAACACTTATAAATATAGCCGATTACTTTTGTGGTCTAAATTTCTGCTGTTTTATAGACTCTATTTTTTTTTATAAAAATTTTAATATTTTAAAATGAATAAAAACTCAGTCTTAAGTTGAGCTTCCTTTAAAAGAGTTATTTACTTGCTTATTTATTTTTTACCATGCTTCCTCTTCCTACACGTTTTCTCTCTCCTACCATCTCACGAGCTTCATCCCACATCCCATTGGGCTTCGATTTCTCTCTCTTTCCCCAGTGATTTCCCCTTCTTTCCACCCCTTGCGTTCATCTCACTATTTCAAATTGCACAATAACCACCCCATAAAAAAGCCCTAGTTTACACGCACTGAACACACTCTTCAGGTTCTTCACTCTCTTATTCCAACTAATTCTTTTTTTTTGTTCTCTTCCAATCCATTATCGTTTCTTGGAATTCGGCATATGGGTTGATGATGGTGATTAACTAGGTTGAGTTTCATGTGCGATTGTTTTCGGTGATGATGATGATGATGTGGATCTGCTTCTTTGGTTGCAGGAAAAGTTGAGGAAGGAAAATCCCCCCTTTCTTTTCCTCTTTTTTATTTTTTTTTATTTTGTTTTTCTTTTTTTTTTTAACTATTTTTTGGAGGAATTAAGGGTTGGGATATATGTCCTTCAATCAATCAAAATCCGACAAGAGTGACGCTGTGTACCGAAAATCCGGGCGATCCGCCAGCTTCAATCAGCAGCGAGGCTCCTCCGGCGGTGCATACGGCAGGGGCGGCAGCGGTGGCGGTGCCGCACCTTCTCCGTCACTATCCTCGAGCCGCAGGTGAGTTAGGGTTCGTAAATTTGTGTTTTTTGGGGTTTTGGGTTATGATGATAGTGAGCAGAGAGATTTTTTTTATCAATTTTATTCTTTGCTATTTATTGACGAATTGATGTAGGTTGGGAAACTAGGTTTGTTATGTGTGGTGTGAGCTTAAAATCAGTTAAACATGCGTTTTTGCTCTGTTGGTGGATGATTTTTCAATAAGAAAAGCTTTGTTTGGTATCTTTGGGAGTGCCCTAGAATCTCGGATAAACTTCCAGATCATTACATTGCTGGTTTTTAAGAAATATAAGGTAGACAAATCTTAGTGGCAGGCTGTAGTACATGACATTGTTAATTGGTTGCTGTACTTAATTGGAGTGTCATGCAGATTTGTGGATAAAGTTGGGAGCTTGATTTCTACTTTTTGCAGAACAAATAATCATTCTAGAGGGAATTCTCCGTGTGATGTGAAAGTTTTGCTTTTCCATCTGTTTTTTGTTTTCATTAGGATTATGTCTTCTTTCATCTTCAAAAAATTCTTCTTTTGATAAAAAAGAATTACAAGAGATGTTATTTTCCTTTTTCTTTCTTTTTAATTTTTTTCTTAAATAATGATATGCTGATAATTTTTTATGACTGCTACTTGTGTTAGTTTTAACAAGAAGTCTAATAATGCACAAGGTGGGCAATCTAGGGTAAACCCTACCGTAGCAAGTTCAACCGAGTCTAATAGTATTAATGCAAACCGGACCATACCAAATGGTAGCCATCTACAGCCTCAATTTCATGGTAAGTTTTAGCAATATTCTCCATATTTTACAAAATAAATTTTCTGTAGATATTATGCTCTTATGTTATACAGTAGAATTTGTTTGCATTACATTTTATAATAGCCTCCTAGTTATGTTACATGACTGAGTGTTTAGTAAATGTGATTGTCTTTATGGACATCATTCATCCATGTTGAATAAAAGGAGGATCTGATGCACCAGTTACCAATGCAACTGTCAAGTCACCCGAGTCAAATGCTCAGAGAAGCACCAGAGCTATTCCAAAAGCTCCTACTTCTCAACCTCCCACCTTGAGTTCTGATTCAGCTCCTCCGACAACCCCTGCTAAGGGTATGCTATTATCCTTGTTGTTTCATACTTCATATATAGAATGTCTTAATATTTCAGAATTGTAGTTTGGGCTGATAGAAATATAACATGTTGTGAAATGTTATTTTTGACTTCTGAGAGCGATTTTGAATATTGTTTTCCATCTCAGGAGATGCATCCAAGGCTTTCCCTTTCCAATTTGGATCTATTAGTCCTGGTTTTATTAACGGAATGGCAGTAAGTTTCTTATTTGCTAATTTCTTAATGTAATCCAAACTTTATGTGTATTTCGTAAAGCCTGGAATTTCAGGCTGAGTTGATGATATTCTATTTTAATATGCAGATTCCTGCTCGCACAAGCTCAGCTCCACCCAATTTAGATGAGCAGAAGCGTGATCAGGTATGCAACTTATTATTATCTTCTCTTCATTTCCCTGTTATCTGTACTACAATATAATTTACGACCGCTGCTAATCCTTCATAAGGTAAGAGAACCTAATTGTTGACTTCCTTGGTTAGAAATTGTTATTTTCAGAAATGAAATCAGTAAAAGGTGTGCATCTGTAATTTTATACTCCATCTAGTTGAGCACCAGCACCAGCACCAGCACCGGCACCAGCACCAGCACCGGCACCTCCTGTTCCAAAGCAGCACTCAGTGAGGAAGGATATAGTTAATAATGATCAATCTAATGCTGGGACTAGGGCAAAAAAAGATATGCAGTTGTCATCATTGCCTCCAGGAAGCCAGATGCAGAAACCTTCAGTTGTTCCTTTAAGTGGAATTTCAATGGCAATGCCATATCATCAGCCACAGGCATCTGTACAGTTTGGCAGTCCCAATCCTCAGATTCAATCTCAGGGTATGCCAACAGCACCTCTACAGATGCCGTTACCAATGCCTTTGCCAATTGGAAATGCTCCACAAGTGCAGCAACAGGTCTTTGTTCCAGGCCTTCAACCACACCAGATGCATCAAGGACTCATGCATCAGAGCCAAAACATGAGTTTTACTCCTCAACTGAGCCCTCAATTGCCCCATCAGTTAGGTAGCATGGGTATAAGCATTGGCCCACAATATTCCCCACAGCAAGGAGGAAAATTCGCTCCTCGTAAAACTACTCCTGTCAAGATAACTCATCCTGAGACCCATGAGGAGCTTAGGCTTGATAAAAGGGCAGACACATATTCAGATGGTGGGTCATCTGGTGCTAAATCTCATTCTAGTGTGCCTTCTCAGTCTCAACCTGCCCAGCCATTTACAGTTTCTCATCCTATTACTTACTATCAACCCAATTCCTACAGTGCAAGTTCTGGCTTTTATCCACCTCCTAGTTCTCTTCCATTAACAAGTAGTCAGATAACTCCAAATTCTCAACCACCAAGGTTTAGTTATGCAGTGAGCCATGGTCAGCAAAATGTTGGTTTCATGAATTCATCATCTCATAATTCGATACCTGTTAATAAAGTTGGCACTCATATCCCTGCCATTACTGAACCACCTGCTCCGGAATTTTCCCACAATGTGCTTAATGTTATCTCACCATCATCAGGAGCAACATCTATGTCTATTAAAGATAGTAGTGGGACTGGTCTTGTGGACTCCTCAGTTGCCAATTCCAATATTTCTGGTGCCCGAAGGAGTCACTCTGCTAGATCTTCAGTAGCATCTGGTGATGCTAACTCCTCTTTGCCACAGAAAGGTTCTGAAATTTGCTCTGAAGTTTCTTTGGAACAGTCTAAGTTATCCAGTGATTCTTCAGTTTTGAACTCACTGCCAAAACAATCTTCTGCATCTACCGAGGTTACAACTGCTCCTTTGAAGTCTTCCTCTGCTGTGAGTGCTGAGTCTGTTTCAGTTGTGTCTAATGATGAAGAAAAGGGGAAGGAATTTCTCAGTAGGTCAAATTCTTTGAAAGATAATCAGAAGGTACAGAAGAAAGGCCAATTACAACATCAGGTAAGTGAAGAATTTTGTTCTCAAGTCATCATTAGCTATTTCTGTATTAGTTTGCTTTCTAGTATTGATTTTTTTCCCCCTAGGTTGCCGTACAATCTCCTACTGTAGCTGATGTCCCTTCCCAAGCTGTTGAGAGATCTTCGGTCATATCTGAAACTGTAGGAACTAAAACAAACCATTCTGCCGCAGTGACCAGTGAAGATATAGCAGCAGCAACAGCTGCGGATGAAGACACGCTATTAACTCCCTCTGTTAGTATGTCTCATGCTGAAGTGAAAAGCAATGGCACTACAGAACTTTCTGTTTGTGTTTCAGCTGAAGGGCCTGTCGCTCAAACTGGCTATAGTTTGAATAACAATGATGAGCTAGATGAATTTTTGCAAGAGGATAAACTGTCAAAGGATAAAGTTTCAGAAATGGGTGAAAAAACTGAAATATCATCTATTCAAGGTTCCAAACAAGAACATGATGAATCTAGTGTTCCAGAATGTGAAAGGACAAGTGATAGTTTAGTCATGTCTACCTGTAGTGCATTGGGTTCTCCTAAAGATGTCTCATTGAGTAGAGATGATATTGCAGTCAGTAGTGGAGCTGTTTCCGCAAGTTCTGGCACATTAGACCAGCACTCTGCTGATGTTCCCGAAACAACTTCAAAACATTTGAAAGATAGTTTAGAGATTGCTGAAAGTTTGGTTTCTCTTCCAGCGCCAGGTACTAAGGATAGACCAATTTTGGAGCAAAATAAGGTTAAAACTACTAAGGGGAAAAAGAAAAGAAGAGAGATTCTTCAAAAGGCCGATGCTGCTGGATCAACCTCTGATCTTTATAATGCGTACAAGGGACCTGAGGAAAAGAAGGATGCTGTTGTAAGTGCAGAGAAAGAGGACAGTGTTTCTACTTCTGAAAGTTTAGAGCAGTTTTCTACTGGTGCTGCTCAGCGAGATTGTATAACGAGTGAGCATAAAGCTGAGCTTGATGATTGGGAGGATGCTGCTGACATGTCTACACCAAAACTTGAAGTTTCAGATCAAACTGAACAGGTTACTGACAGTTGTATAGTTACAGTGAAAAGGTACTCTCGAGATTTCCTTTTGAAGTTTGCAGAGCAGTGCACAAATCTTCCTGAAGGATTTGAAATCACAGCTGACATAGCTGAGTCTTTGATGGGTGCCAATGTTAGTAGTTCACGTGATCCACATCCTTCTCCTGGAAGGATTATAGATAGGACTGGTGGGATGTCTAGGATAGATCGGCGTGGAGGTGCTATTACTGAGGAAGACAAGTGGAGCAAAGTTTCCAATGCTTTTCATTCAGGTATGCGTTTGGATGGTATTGGAGGTAATGCAGGATTTCGTCCAGTTCAAGGAGGCAATTTTGGTGTCTTAAGGAATCCTCGCTCACCTCTGCCATATGCTGGAGCTGGAGGGATTCTTTCTGGGCCAATGCAATCCATGGGAAATCTGGGAGGAATGCCAAGAAACAGCTCTGACAGTGACAGGTGGCAGCGTGCTTCTAGCTTCCAGCAAAGGGGTTTGATTCCTTCTCCTCAAAGTCCTTTGCAGATGATGCACAAAGCTGATAAGAAGTATGAGGTCGGTAAAGTGACAGATGTGGAAGAGGCCAAGCAGAGGCAATTGAAAGCTATATTGAATAAGTTAACTCCTCAGAATTTTGAGAAGCTTTTTGAGCAGGTAAAAGCAGTTAACATTGACAATGCAGTAACTCTCACTGGTGTCATCTCACAAATATTTGAGAAGGCTTTGATGGAACCTACCTTCTGTGAAATGTATGCCAATTTCTGTTCACATCTGGCAGCTGATTTGCCTGATTTTAGTGAAGACAATGAGAAGATAACTTTTAAGAGGTTATTATTAAACAAGTGCCAGGAAGAATTTGAGAGGGGTGAAAGAGAACAGGAAGAGGCTGACAAGGCTGATGAAGGTGAGATCAAGCTGTCTAATGAAGAAAGGGAGGAGAAAAGAACCAAAGCAAGAAGACGCATGCTGGGTAATATCAGATTGATAGGAGAACTGTATAAGAAGAGAATGTTGACAGAGAGGATTATGCATGAGTGCATCAGGAAGTTATTGGGTCAGCATCAGGATCCGGATGAAGAAGATATTGAAGCTTTGTGCAAGCTCATGAGTACAATTGGGGAGATGATTGACCATCCCAAAGCCAAGGAGCATATAGATGTGTATTTTGATCGGATGAAATCATTATCAAACAACATGAATTTATCTTCAAGGGTGAGGTTCATGTTGAAAGATTCCATTGATTTAAGAAAGAACAAATGGCAACAACGGAGGAAAGTTGAAGGTCCAAAGAAGATTGAGGAGGTACATAGGGATGCTACCCAAGAGCGGCAGGCCCAAGCTGGTAGGCTGGGTCGTGGTCTGGGCAATAATCCAGTAAGAAGAAACCCCATGGATTTTGGTCCAAGAGGGGCATCTATGTTACCTTCACCTGTTGCCCAAATGGGTGGAGTACGAGGGTTGCCTACTCAAATTCGCGGATATGGTCCACAGGATGTTCGTATGGATGATAGGCATGAGGCAAGAATCCTATCAGTTCCACTGAGTCAAAGACTTGGTGATGATTCAATTACCTTGGGACCCCAAGGGGGTCTTGCTAGAGGAATGTCCATAAGAGGCTCAACTGCAGTTTCAAGTTCAGGAAGTCTTAATGGTTATAGTAATTTGCCAGAGGGCTCAGCATACAGTTCTAGGGAGGACCATGCTCCAAGATATATTCCAGATAGATTTGGTGCTCCGACCGCTTATGATCAACCCAGTGCTAAAGAGAGAAATATGACTTATGGTAACAGTGACATGAGAAATGCAGATAGGAATTTTGACAGACCTGTTCTAACTTCACCTTCCTCTCAATTGCAAGGGACAGTGGTCTCCCAGAATCCTTCTTCAGAAAGGATTTGGCCAGAAGAACGATTACGAGACATGTCAATGGCTGCAATAAGAGAATATTATAGGTACTGCTTTCTCTTTCTGGTTTTTCATTCCACTTCCTTTTCACTTTTCAGCTTGCAGGCAATTGTATTTTTATTTTTTATTTTTACTCTGAATAGCATGCTTAATATTTTACAAGTTACAATACTTCTAAGAAATATGAACATCAGTATGCTGACATGTCTAGTTTCTTGGGATTTTTTTTGGTTCTCACGTAAAGATTCTACTTCATACTAGTTAGACAAAGTATATATCCCATTTCCCATTTAATGATTTAGATTATTAAAAGAAAATATTATTTGCACAGAATGAAAATTGTTGATTCTTGAATAAAGCTAGTGCAGAAATTGAACTTTAGGTTCTAATGTTAGTAAATGTGGACAAAGTATGTCATTTGTATTTTTAACATTTTTATTTATACTTAATAAATGTAAAAGTTGGTGAGTAGTATTGGATAAGATTCCTCCTCAGCATGCATTAAGGAGTGTTTTGGCTGTCAAAATTGTTACCATTCTTTTAGTAATTTATATCATGTTAATTAGCTAGGCTTTCTGGGTTCCTGTTTCTTCTGTTATATTTGGGTCATTGCGTTCCTCTCACTTTTTTTAAGTGATTATGCTAATGTTATAAGATTTCATGTCCAAAAAATGTTGTTGCTTATATAATCAATTCAAATTTTTTAATGACTTAAATTCTTCAATAATTTTAATTTATCCTATAGTATAAAATGAATCTTTGTATGAGTGTATATAGATGCATAAATATATAGTTTAGGAGAAATTATACCGATTCATGAAATCCATCGTGAATGTCTTGGTGATATTGTCATCTTCTAAGCCTTCCTTTTGATGAGGTTAGTGTTATGCTGACAAGAGTGTTAAGTGTTATATTTATAAAATACAAGAGTATTGGGTGTATCATTACCTAAATCTTAGGGAAGATCAATGCATGGTTTTAGAGATAGGAGAGCTGGGTTAAATTTGATCAAATCATAAAGCGAGTAAGTGTGTGAATTGAGATTGAATCCCAATTAAACTGGTTGAATCATTAAACCTCTAAACCAATACCTTAACCGGCTTGAAGTCTAGTCTGGTTTGCTTAATCTTGATATTTAGTGAAAAATTGAACCGAAAGCCTCAGGCTAATCATTGCTATGTATATATAAAACAAAGGGTTGAAAACCTATTTTTAAAACACAGGCCTCTATGTGAATGAGCACAACCATATTTTTTCTGCTATGAAGAGGCTGCTGCTAGAATAATTTTTAATTTTCTTGCTTTATTATAACATATATAGATATAGTGATGCTAGTTCCTATAACTGATGGATAGATGTTTATGGTGTAGATTCATTTTATGCATGTAATAATTATTACGGGTGGCAAAACTACCTGCACTATATGTCACACAAACTTTTTTGGCTAAAGTTGTGTTTCCTGTGAGAATTGTTCAGTCATTTTGTCACACAAATATCTAACAGTTTTTTGTTCAATTCAGTGCTAGGGATGAGAAGGAAGTTGTTTTGTGTGTTAAAGATTTGAACAATCCAAGCTTCCATCCTTCCATGGTCTCGATTTGGGTCACAGACTCTTTCGAGAGAAAGAACACAGAGAGAGATCTTCTGGCTCAGCTACTAGTCAACCTTGTGAAGTCTCAGGATGGTACCTTGAGTCCAGCCCAGCTCATCAAAGGGTTAGTTTTATTTGATGTGTGACTAATGGTAGAGAAAATCCGTTGGCTTGGAAAGAATTTTACTTATTAATCCTTTTTAATGTTGTCTAGGTTTGAATCTGTTCTTAGTACTTTGGAAGATGCGGTTAACGATGCTCCAAAAGCACCGGAGTTTCTTGGCCGCATGTTTGCCAAAGCTATAACAGAGCATGTAGTCTCTTTGAATGAGATTGGGCAGTTAATACATGCCGGTGGAGAGGAACCTGGCAGTCTCTTAGAAGCGGGACTCGCAGCTGATGTTCTTGGAAGCACCTTGGAGGCCATACAAATGGAGAAAGGCGATACAGTTTTAAGTGAGATCCGGACAAGCTCAAATTTGCGGTTGGAGACTTTCCGGCCGCCGGAACCTTTGAAATCAAGGAAGTTAGAGAACTTTATTTAGAGGATAGAGATGCTCATAATATCCTGTTGGAATAGAGGGAAAAATTATTTATGCCTAGTGTTTATAGGATGCTCAAATTTGCTGAAAACGTTTTCTCCATCAGGGTTGGTGAAGAGAATTTTGCATATGGTATTTCTGTCAAATATTATTTGTGACATCAATGCAATTATATAACAGGTTCAATCAAGCAGCAGAAATTTTAGGCTGTTGGTTATAGTGTCTGCCAAGTGGGTTTACTTTCTCAATACACGTATCATTCGAGTGTCCATGAAAATATAACGACACATTCATCTGCATCATATTACATGAAGCTCCTTAAACATACCAAATAGGCAGAGACTACCTATATTTTATTATTATATTCATGCCTTGTCTTAGGTGGGACAGCTTGGACATGGTGTCTTAGGCTCTGATTTCGGGATAAAACACCAAGACCGAAGTACAAAGATAGAAAATTAGAGAGACACACAAGAAATTGTCTTCATCTTGTTTGGTAAAAGTTAAGATACAAAAACAGGGAAACTTTAAAAGTCAGTTTGTCTTTACTTTCTCAAACAGCACCAGCACCAAGCTACATAACGTTTTTCTTCTACTATCATTCTTCCAAAATCATAAATTCATAAATCTTGTATCTGACATTTACGTAATCATTAGAAGAAAAAAAAAGAAGAGAAAGAAAAAAGGGGAGAGAGATAGAGAAAGAAGCTAAGAGTGCTAGAAGCGGAGTCGACAGTCGCTATGGATTGATGATGGCAGAGTGGTAGCGACGAAGTGCAAAGGCAAAGGTCCAAGGTGATCGAGAGAGTTAGAGAGTCCCTGTGACTGTGAGTAGAGACAAGGATGGGAGTAGAGGCACCCATGAAATTTCTGCGAGGGAAGAATTTACTAAAATGCCTTTACCAATCATTCTAAAATACTACATTAGTCTTCATTCATCAAAGTTATTGGTCAAATTATCTCTTCTAACCGGTTACGAGATAGTAACCGAATAATGTGTCAAGTACTCAAGTCACAAGTGTGAGGATCATGAAGAAATGATTTTTAAAAATAGAAACTATTAAACCCCTAATAATTTTTAAAAATAGGACTTATGAATCCGTCTAGAATAATAAAATTTGTCGTTGCACAATGTAGTTAGTTGGCTAGATAGAAACTAACAAATGAATCAATTAATATACTTATGGTTAATATATATTTTATTAAAGGAAACAATCCGCTACTAGTAACCACACTGGTGTTCTAATAATTCTTTAAAAGGAACGTGAATACAAAATTTGAGTTTAAACTGTAAAGGACATATTCGTTAATTACGCCTCTAGAAACTTGAAGGGAGAGGGATTCAAAGAACTCACACTCAAAGTAATGATGGCATCTCTCTTTTGGAATCCACTAAGCTTTCCCTTTTCTTTATATAATTCTTCAGCTCCTTACTTTTCCCACGAAATGCATACACTACGCAACACAGAATAGCATAGCCTACTTAGGACTCCTTTGCCTCTTCCAAAACTTTTTTTTTTTTTTTTTTTTTATTATTTTATATTTTGTGTTGCTTGTTAAATTCGTTCTCTTCATTGTTATTTACATCCCATGTTGGATTTGGAATTCAGTACAACTCACAAAAAGTAAATGTATTTTATGTGACTTCTGCATGTTAAGTTACAGTTTACTTGATTCTTTTTCTTATTAGTATTTTTTTTTTCAGCTTTTCCTAGCGTTGGTCAATTATAAGAGAAAATCAATGATAGGGTGCTTATTAGTTCTTTCAGGGTTAGATAAATTTTTTATATTTGTAAAGTTAGGTTCATGATTTTGGTCCGTGGAAAATGTTTCTCGTGGTTTTGGTGCAAAAAGAATTTTAAGAAGTAACTTAGTAAATTGGTCCCTACTGTCATACCATTTTTAAATTTGGAGATAACTACTGATGCTTTGAACCATATTTGTGAAGTTGTTTTTTACTTGGGAATTGGAATGATAGTGGGGACTACTTTCACTTAGTTTGGCTTTGAGGAATCTTTGGACCAAAATCACACAAAAAAAAGAAACTTGCAAGAATGAAAAACATGAATCACTGATTATTTTATAGATATTTTTTCATGTATTTGTTCTATTATAGAAACTTCTTAAGTAAAAGAAGGAAAATAAATGATGATGATATCTTTTACTAAAGGGAATTTGATTGCACAAGAATGTCATTGAAGAAGGGAGCATAACTAGCTCTTTCCTCATGACTCAAGAGTTTAATGTTTCATCACTAAGTTATCACTCATTCATTCCAACTTTCCAATGGTTGAAATTACTTAGTTTGATCCTTTGCTAAAATTTTTGTTAAATCTTAAAAGTGGAACAATTTATTGTGTGTATTAGTGATGTTGATGATTAATCTTGATTCAGAAACATGATCCGGCCTATAATCTTTTGCTGAATTCACTTAAACTTCTTTGTTCCTTACTCCAAAAAGTGTCAGTCTAATGTGTTTTTTCCCCTTCCTTTTTCTTAAAAGTTTTCACCCAAAGAAAAATGGGAGCCATATGCTGTTGTGGAAGAAAGCCAAGCAAGGGGAACAGCCTGGATAGAAAGCTTGAAAGGAAAATAATTGAAATGAGGAAAAACAAATTTGGAAAATCCAAATTGAAATCTATTGATAGCGTAGTTATGCTGTTCCCTATGTTTAGGGAGAAACTGAAAACATTAAGAGGAATGTTTGAACAGTATGGTAAATTCCAACAACTTTCTAACTCTCTTTTCTTTATAAGTCGCACCTGTCAGCAACGCAATACAAAACTAACATAGTTTATGTTGGTTCACAGATGAGGACTCAAATGGATATATAGACCCCAATGAACTCAAAAGGTTCTTAGAACATCAGCAATTTCATCTTCAAGAGGAGGAGTTTGAGACCCTTTTCCGTTATTGTGATATTGATGGAAGCAAAGGCATACAATTTAACGAATTTATTGTTCTTGTTTGCCTCATCCATCTCCTACAAGAACAACCATCCTTTGATAGTGTAATTGTCAGAAACTTACTATGTTTTCTTGATCTTGAAACTGATGTATGACGATTTCATTGTTTCTGTCTCAGTCATCAAAGGCAGAGTTAGCAAACCTTGGAGAAGTATTTAATACTATGATTGAAGTCTTTCTGTTTTTCGATAAGAATGCCGATGGGAAGATTAACAAGAAGGATATGGTGAAGACACTAAATGACACTTACCCTTTGGAGAAATCTCCATCACACATCACCGAAAAACGATTCAGTAATGTTTCCTTCTATGCTCCTTCTTCGTCGTTTCGTGTTCTTTTTGCCATTGTTATTGTTATTGTTATTACCTGCTTTGACATCCCTTTTTGGTTGTCTTCTCATCCTTGCAGAAGAAATGGACTGGGACAATAATGGACAAGTCACTATCAGGGAGTTCCTCTTCGGTTTCATCAAATGGGTTGGAATTGATGCAGATGAATAGATGCATGATGTATTGTGTAAGAACAGATATACTTCTAAGAGGATTGCTTTAATTTCTATCATGCTGAATGTTTGAGTGTAAAGTTTTTCATTTTCTTAAAAGTGTGTTGGATAGATACAGAATTTGATTGTGGCAATGAATCAAGAAAAAAAAAGAAAAAGAAAAAGAAAAAGGATGTGTATAGATAGATATATATAGTCTGAGTCCTGCTTCATTACAGAGTAACACTGATACATCAAACTTTCTGTTATATATACAACCTTCATAGACAATAAACTTACAGAATAGATAAAAGATGGAGAGACAAAGAAGAAAGTGTAGTTTTACAAAATTTAGTTTCCATGTTGGTTACTCCATTATGTTCTGTAACTTCTTACTGTATTCCTAGAGCTTGGATTCTCCTAATGAGTGACAAAGAAATTGCATTTCTTTCTCTCCAATCTTCCCTGCTCTCTTTGTTCAGTTCGACGAGTAAGCTGTCCTTGCCATCAAGGATGCTTACAATTTGCCTCATGCTTGGCCTTAATTGTGGGTCACAGCGGGTGCATGCGATTCCCAGTCTTATCAATCTCAGCAGTTCTTTCTCATTGTACTCTCCATTGAGTCTTTTGTCTGCTAATTCCTTCAATGGCCTTTTTCGCATCTCGAATTCATGAACTTTCTTCACCAACAGAACCTCCGGCTGCCTAAAATCTACTGCCATCTGTCCACTTACAACTTCAAGAACCACAACTCCAAAACTGTAAACATCAGCTGCGGGCGTTGCTTCGCCGGATTCCACGTATTCTGGTGACATGTAGCCAAAAATGCCGCGAGCCGATTTGCTAGTGTCTGTGATTACATGGTGGCCGTGTTCATTCCTTGTCAAAAACTCAGCAAGAGCAAAACAACCAAGTCTGGGATTCATATCTTGCTCAAGAATGATAGCTGAAGAGGTAATGTTTCTATGAATGACTTGCTCATCCCATTCCTCATGTAGATACAGAACTGCACAAGCAAGCGTTTTCGATATGTAATACCTGTGATGCCACTGAAGGACAGAAGAATCTCCGGATCTATGATTGTTATGACGGAGAAGCATTTGACTCAGAATTCTTCTAGCTGAGTAGTCATACACAACAAGCATCTCGCCTTGCTCGGTGCACCATCCTCGAAGCTGCACCAAATTCCTATGGCGCAGCCTTGCTAGATTCCGGAGTTCGTTGGAGAATCTGTCACGCAACGCAGGGCAAGTTTTCATCCCGAGGCGTTTCACCAAAACATGGCAATTGTCATGTAGGATTCCATGATAAGCAGTTCCAAAGTCTAGCTCTGCCACCCTCCTTGAATCTGAAAAATTGTCTGTAGCTGAAACGATTTCCTTGAATGATATTTCCCTTGGCGTCTCCAGCACAGGAAATCGCCGCTGTTGATTGGTGCTCCTTGAAGACATGATCTCACTGTTTCTGTTTTCAGCGGTTATGTATACGGTTTCCCCTGCAGCTGTGTGATAGTTATTCTCGGTAGCAAAGCTGTTGCCGCTTGCGCTGCTATGACTAGTCTCCGATGCGGATGACAAAGAGATGTATAGAGGGTGAGATTGAAACGAAGGGAGGGCTGGCAACTTGCATGACACGTCGGAAAGTGCTTCCACAGTCCATTTCATGCTGGGACGCAGCTGCGGTTCTTGGAGAGTGCAGAGAAGAGCAATGTGAATGAGATGCTGCATCTCTGAAAGCTTGTAGGAACCATCTGGAAGCCGTGTATCCCCTGCTTCCAGAAGCTTCCCTACATCGGAGAGTCTTCTGATCCAATCAAGCAAAATAATTTCATCATCTGGATAAGCGAGGTCTATGGCTCTCCTTCCAGAAACCACTTCTAGAAGAACTATTCCGAAGCTGAAGACATCGGATTTCGAAGTAGCATTGCCTGCTTTCTGCAAGCTTTCAGGGGGAAGATACCCAATCGTTCCTCCGATTCTCGACGTGTCTCCCAAACGGAAATTGTCAATTCTTGTTGATATTTTTCTCGGCTTGAACTCAAGCTCATGTTCTAGCCACCTTGCCATGCCAAAGTCACCTAGTTTGGCATTGAAATGCGAATCAAGCATCACGTTGCTGGTCTTCACATCCCTATGAATGATTTGAGTTTCCAATTGTTCATGGAGATAATGCAATGCCGCCGCCAAACCTTTCACAATTTTCACTCTGTGTTCCCAATCAAGAAGCTCAGTCTTCGAATTCTCCAGCTTCCGGAAGAGTATACGGTCAAGGCTGCTGTTAGGCATGTAGTCATATACAAGATGCAACTGATCTTCATGAACACACCATCCTCTAAGCCTCACAAGATTCTTGTGGCGAAGATCCGCAACCGCCGTTAACTCTGCTTCAAAACTCTTCTCAAATTGCTTCCCTTTCCCCGCCAAGCAGCATTTAACGGCTACAATAGTTCCGTCACTCGGCAAAACCGCCTTGAAAACTTTTCCGAACCCTCCACTTCCAAGAACTTGCTCTTCGCTGAAACCTTTGGACCCTATGAAGAGCTCTGCATAGCTGAAAATCCTGGGGTTGTCCCTCCCTATCTTGGCTGAAACTTGCACCCCGTCCATGTCGTGAAACGCGCCGCCGCCGGAACACTTCTCTTTCTTCACTCCATGCTTGCAAATTGTCCACCCTTTTAAGCCGTATAACTTTCTCAAAGAATCTTGGAGCAAAGAAACTACTTGCCTCCCACAACCTCTATGATGATGAGGAGCCTTGACTTGTTTCTTTGGTAGTTGAAAAGGCTTCTGATCAGGTTGATCCATTTCACCGGAATTTGGTGGAAGAACAATGCAGAGGTGATTGAGCTGCATGGCTATGGTTTTTTGGAGGGAGCTATGGAGTTGAAAGATATATAACAAAAGAGGCCCTTTTTGGTATATTGATTATGACGGCGTTGTTGTTTTCTCATCGTGGTGGTTGGGAATATTTTTCAACGCGTTTAGCTTATCCCCGTTGAAATGAATGCAGCTATCCAGAAGTTGGAAGTTCGAGCCTACCTACTAGAAATATGTTTAAATATACCAATATATTATGTTTGTGTGATTTTTTTTTAATATGATGGCGAAAATGTTATAATACACAGATAAATTATGATTTGAGTGTGTAATATTAAATTATGGAATGTTATTTTGATTTAATAAAATTATAAATATTATTTTAAATTAAATCGTTATTAACAATTTC
>NC_029790.2:124438987-124446896 GCF_000816755.2 Arachis ipaensis
CTTTAAATTCTTTAAATTTAACATTAATTTAGCTCTTTGCGTAATGTATGAGTTTTGACTGATTTTTTTTATTATAGAACATATGAGTGTGTAGTGCTTTGTTATGGGATATGAGGGTGCTACACCTTAATGTAGGGCAGTTTTTTGTGATTTTTATTGTGAACAATTCGGACTGTGCGAATTGTTTGTGAAGCAAAATGTAAATGGCAAATCGGACGGCAAAATGTAAATGGCAAATCGGACGGTCCGATTTGCAAGGAGAAAAAATTTAAATTTTAGAAGGTGCAAATCGGACCGTCCGTGTTGTTTTTTTTTTTAGTAATAAAAAAAGTAATTTGAAAAGTCCGAATTGATTATTATAAATTTTTTTGAACGAGTTTAAACAACTCATAGAGTCCGATTTGGTATGAGAATTTTGGACCGTCCGATTTGTTCTTAACTGATCCCACAAGTTTGTAAAGCTCACACGATTTTCATACCCTCATCCTCCCACAATCCCTTCTCCATAATAAAAATAAAAAGCGTATGAGTTTTAGTTTAGTCGAAAATAGTTTATAAAAGTTTATAAGACAGAAAAATGTTAGACATTAATTGAAACTTATCAAATTTATCATGTCACTTTTTTTATTGAAATATAAAAGGTGCTTTTCATAAGCATGTGATTATGAATGGTATTAATATTAGTTGATACTATTATGAAGATTTTATTTTTGTATTCGTACGAAGATGCTTTTTTTTGCCATTACATAATAAATTGTAAGGTTTGATTTTGATATATTGTAAAAATGTTATTTATTTTAAAATGTGGCTAAATAAATAAAACACACTTTTAACACAAGGATCTTCATAAGAAGATATTTTTAATATCTTTATTTGATTAGGTGCCATTAATATTATAATAGTTAAGGAGGCCTACTACACATACAAACTTCTTTTATATATAAGTTTATATAAGTTGGCTCAAACTCAACAAAACAACCCTCAATTTAGATTGCGTATAAATACACACTTTTTCAATTCTTGAATAACGTAAAAATCATTATAACAAACGATTCTTCTCCCTCAATCAAAACTGTAACACTCAAAATTTAAATAAGGATCAAAATCTCTCAAAAATCTCTTAAAATCGTCGCAAAAAATGATAGAAGTTTCGAAGCTGAATTCGAAAAGAATTATGAGAAAATGAAATAAGAATACAAAGAAGAAGCAGAGGTTGATGAGGAGGAGGAAAAGGAAGAATTTTGAATTATGCAAAACTTATCAATACAAAAATACCAAAAATTCTTAAACAATACACATAAATATCTTCGTTTTACACCAAAATTTGCTGCAAATACACAAAAATGTTTTCTTTAATGCTGTATTTTTTCTTCTTTTTTTTCTTCTTTCTTTCTTTTTTTTAGTTGAATGAATGTAAGTTCATCATTTTTCAAGTAATTTTGCAGCATTATGCGTTTCTTCTTTTTCTTTGTTTGTTTGTTTTTTTTTTTTTTGTTAAGAGAGTAAAATAAGAATAAATTTGAGAAAATAAAACAAGAAGAAAAAGATGAATAAAAAAAAAAGAAGAAAATGATGATGACGGTAAAAAAGAAGAAGAAGAAATAGTAGAAGATGGGGAGGAGGAAGATGAAGAGTTTTGAATTATGTCAGTACAAAAATACCGAAATTCTTAAATAATACACATAAATATCTTTGTTTTACACCAAGGTTGCGATAATCGGACCGGTCAAAGAACCGGTGAGGTCACTGGTTCAATGGTTCGACCGGAGTTCAACCGGTTTAATTAAATATTAAATAAAATTATTAAAAAATCTAAAAATAATTTTAAATAATAAATTATTATAAATATATAAATTTAATAATTTCTAACTTAATAAAATTTAAAATTTCACATAATAAAGAGCAAAACTTCAAGAAGAAAGCTATGGAGAGTCAGCACCTAAGCATAAATATGTAGCATATACATATAGTATTCTTCCATATATTTTTTGAAACAGAGAAAATTTCATTCAGGATAAAGGAAAGACATCTAACATAGCCAAGTTCTGAACATGGCTTGGGGCATCTTCCAATCCACATGCAATTTGGAGTGGTAAGAGCTAAGGTTGCTAATTCATGAGCTACTCTATTCCCTTCCCTCTTAACATGACTAAATTCCACAAATCTAAAATTTCTAATAAGTGAAATGGGGCTAATTTTTTTTGTTATGGAAGTAGAAGTGGTGATATACCTTAACATTGTAATTTTTGGTGTTTTTCAAAACTGTGGAAGTACAGAAATCGGAGGGTCCGATTTCTGTACCTTAAAATTTTTTTTTACCACAAATCGGACGGTCCGATTTGTGTACCTCCCACAAATCGGACGGTCCGATTTCTGCACCCCTACAAATCGGACGGTCCGATTTCTGCACCTCCCACAAATCGGACGGTCCGATTTCTGCACCTCTACAAATCAGACGGTCCGATTTCTGCACCTCTAATAAATCGGACGGTCCGATTTCTGCTTCTCTAATTAAACGATCCCACACTTGAGTATAACACCCCAACAATCCACATTTTAAAAAAACACCACTACCACTCCAATATTAAAAATAAAAAATTCGTGAAATGGCATCAGTAATAAAAGTTCCAAAACAAGAATTAAAACACCTCTATTTGAGGGCACCCATTACTTCTATATTGTCACTTTCAAGAATCACCTTTGAAAAATAACAGTCTTTTACAAAATTCAACCCCCAAAATGCTGCATATGCTTCTGCTTCATGTGCTTCAAGGGGATAAGGTATTGCTTGGGTTGCTGATGCCTCCATTATGATTCCCATCTCATTCCTAATTACAACACCAACTCCTCCATTAATATCGTATGACTCATTATGTATTCTTCCATACATTAGTCTTTGAAACAAGACTAAAAATGCACAAGCACAAGCATAAAAATCAAAACCATGTAAATAACATGACACTTATGTCTAAATTGTTAATAACGACAACACCAGCAGCAGTTTAAATACAACACCAAGAACAACACAGCAAGATTATTAACAAAAAAATACAGATTATTGTGTAATATAAATTATTAACAATTAATCAATAACACAGTAAAAAGAATAATTATTAACACCATAACAAGAACACAGTAACAGCCAAAAACACAGCAAAGAGAATTGCAACAGCACACCATTCCATACCATAACACAGCAAGAACGACTTTTCAATACACAACACAGCAAGAACATAGCAAAGAGGAGATGACTCACCTACCAGAATCTTCAGTGAGCACGGAAGAGTAGAGGGAGGCGACCACGGCAGAGTAGAGGGGGCTGGAGAAATTGCGGCGAGCACGGCAGAGAAGAGGGATACCTGCGACGAAGGAGAAGGAGGAGCGACCAACCACCAATGGACGACGCACACGAACGGCGGTTGCGGGACGCGGTGGAGGCTGCGATGGTCAAACCCATCGCTGCTATGGCTGCGGGACGCGGTGGCGGTGGGCTGCTCGACTGGTGGTGGTGGGCTGGTGGCTGCAATGGTTCTCAGCTTCTCATTTCTCAGAGAAGAGAGGAGAGATGAGTGGCTGTCGCTTCAATTGAGAATTGGGATTTAGGATTTCACTTCAGCACTTGCCCTTTTTCTTTTTTTTTAATTTTTATACAAAACGGCGACGTTTAGAGGACGCATTTCTGAACCGAAAATCCTCTAAAAAACTGGACGGTTCTACCGATTTACCGGTTAATCGCCGATTCGACCGGTTTTTTGCTAGGCAATTTTTAGGCTTATCCGAACCGGTTTCTGGTTATTTCGGTTGAACCAGCCAGTCCGGTTCGATTTTCAGAACCATGTTTTACACCGAAATTTACTACAAATACACACAAATATTTTCTTTAATGCTGCATTTTTTTCTTCTTCTTTGTTTTTCCTTATTTCTTTCTTTCTTTTAGTTGAATGAATGTAAGTTCATCCTCTTCCAAGTAATTTTGCAGCATTATGTGTTTCTTCTTCTTTTTTGTTTAATTTTTTTTTTGTTTTTATTCTTGTTAAGAGAGTAAAACAAGAAGAAACTTGAGAAGGTAAAACAAAAAGGAAAAGATGAATATATAAGAAAAAAAGAAGAAAAAGATGGTGATGATGATGAAAAAGAAGAAGAAGAAGTAGCAGAAGATGAGGAGGATGAAGAGGAAGAGTTTTGAATTATTCAGAACTTATCAATACAAAAACACCGAAAATTCTTAAACAATACATATAAATATCTTAGTTTTACACCAAAATTTACTGCATATATACAAAAATATATTTTTTAATGCTGCATTTTTTTTTCTTATTTCTTTCTTTCTTTTAGTTAAATGAATGTAGGTTCATTCTCTTTCAAGTAATTTTGTAACATTATGTGTTTCTTCTTCTTTTTTGTTTTTATTCTTGTTAAGAGAGTAAAACAAGAAGAAACTTGAGAAAGTAAAATTAAAAAAAAAAGGAATAAGAAAAAAAAGATGATGATGATGATAAAAAAGAAGTAGCAGAAGATGAAGAGGAGGGAGAAGAAGAATTTTGAATTATGCAGAACTTATCAGTATACATACACCGAAAATTCTTAAACAATACATATAAATATCTTAGTTTTACACCAAAATTTGCTGTAAATACACAAAATTATTTTCTTTAATACAGAACTCCTATATTACATTTAATTCAAACTATTAACAATGAACATCAATTTTCACAAACAGAAACAACATTATTCACCTACAAAATCATAAACTAATAACGAAAATATTAACTAGAATCGAACCACACCTCAACCACTTGATTGGATTCAAAACAATAATCCACTTCGTCTAGTTCAATTGACAATTTAAACTTGAATAATTCATTATCTTCAACAACGGGATAACTGTTTAAAACTGATTTCAGAGCTTGATTTTAAAAACGTAGAGAATGAAGGAAATTGCAAAAAACGAAAAAAGATAACGCAGAGAACGAATGAAGAGAAACACAGAGATCACAGAAATAGAAGAGAACGTAGATAAAAAACGTTGATAAAATTCGAAAACAAAAACGAAATCCTTTCGAAAAAAACAGTTATATATTTGTGCGTTGATTGAAAAGTTAGTTATATAGTGATGCGTGAGGTGAATTAGATTAAAGAGACTTAGGGTGAGTTTGGCTAAATTTTTTAAATAAGTTCTTTTGAAAAAGGAGTTTAAAATATAAGAACTTTTATTAATAATAACTTTTAAATAAGTTATTTTGTGTTTGAAAAATTATTATAGAAGTCTTTGTTTTAAAGTTGTGCATTAAATATGAGTGATAAAATAACTTTTAAAAATAGAAGAAGTCACATTTTTTAACTTCTTCAAAAGTTCTTAAATAACTTTTTAAAAAGTTAAAAGTTTATCTAAAAAATTGTACCAAACACTATTAATGTAATTTGAATTGTGAAGTCGGTAAAAATGATTATTAAACTCATTGGTTACAAATTCAAAACAAAGAATAATTAATATTGAATTATAATTATTTATGTAAAATAAAAATCGAGTTATAATCATCTTGAGTAATGGATAACTGCAACATATTCAAACTTTTGTATGAATACTAAATATAAATCTCTATATAATACATATAATTACTGATTAGTGACAAATTTTTTTATCAAACATGATTTATTTCAGTATATATTTTAAAAATAATTAATCATAATATTTTATACATAAAAAAATTAATTATTCGTATAAAATATATATTAAATTACAAAATACACATTAAAAATTAATTAAATAATACATATATTTATATCAAATTAAATATATTTCAGAGGTACATATTTTTTATTTTTGGATAAACTATCGTTTTAAATTTTTTAGATAAGAAAATAATAGTATACTTACTTCTTTTCTTTTCTTTTATTTACCTACCTAGCTATGTCATATATGTCTCACATTTTCCATATCTACATAGATACCTTCAATGTGAATCGAGGATACTTTACTTAACACACTTCCTCCTTTTCTTTTCTTTTCTTTTCCTTTTTTTCCTCTTCGCTTGAGAAATTCAAATTGTCTTTTTTTTTTCTTCTCTTGAGAAATTCAACTTGTTCCTAGAACTTTAACGTTAATGTGAACCAATAAAGTAGCAGGTGTTCCGTGAAGAACGTAAAACAACATTAATAAGACCAGCAGAGGAAAATTCGCAAAATTGAAAAAGAATCATCTACTTTTTGGATTTATCACATGTATTTGTGTGTATATATGGTTGTCCCTTTCTGTCCTTAATGTGCGTGTCACTATCTTTGATTTATTCAAGTTGATGTAGAAGCTATATTTGAAATTACACGACTCAGTTTCTTCCTAATTCAACCAATTTGATGCATTAGGTTTTCTTTCCCCGCCAACTAAACCACTCTACACTCCACTGTTAGGCCCATTAATTCGAACTTAGTTATTTAATTTATTCATCTTAATTTAAAGATTTTTGTTTTTCAAATATTGTTTAAGTTCTTATAGTCTATATAAATCTTTTTTACAACAAAATTTGAATATATATATATTTCTAACAGATATAGTACAAATAATTTGATATTCTAGTTTTTTCTATATCTTTTAATGTTTTATTTGCCAAATCTCCGTTTATATATGGAAAGATTATTGAAGAATATTAGGCAGTAGTTAGTTGGGGATTATTGGATACGATATTCAGCATATAGCATTTATATTAGAGAGAGAAAGCATGCATGCATTCAAAAAAAACGCCGTATTAATAATATACATTACAACTCAACAAAAATTATTGGAGATAAGTGTTTCAATGAATCGATGCTTGACAAGTTTCCTAATTCATCAACAACCACCATCATGGAATATAGGAATAAGTATGGTAAATGTATATAGTTGAATAAAATTAAGGTGTATGTTATGAATATTGAAAATACTTGATGTTGATGAAAATAAAAATCAGTCGTCGGTATATTTGTATTGGTCACTACAACAAAAAATATTTTTAATCACAAATTTTTAGTGGCATTAATCTAATAGTCATTATATATTTTATTTAATTTATATTTTTATGGTAATTATTTATTTGCTATTATTATTAGAGTTTATCTATCATATGCTTTAAGGATATATGTTAAGACTACAAAATAAAAAACTTTTTATTAAAAATATAAAAAAAATTAAATTTTTAATGCATTTATTTTGTATTTATTAAATAAAAATATTTAAAATTGTTTACTATTGACACTACAGCAAAATCTAATTTTAGCAGCTATTTTAGGAGAGCAGTCAATTAGAATCGCCGTCGTTGTTACTCTAATTTCACATACCAGCAGTTGAGAACAACCCGCCTCTGAAGAACAAATATTAGCTAAATCTTATTACTATATGTTATAATGATAATTATATATTTTTTGCATCAAGTAAAAATATTTTTATTGCAATTGTATAATTGCTACTAGATATTTTTAAAAACAAAGTATAAAATAATTAATGTCTAATTGTCAGTAAATATATTAGTGATTATTTTTTTTCATTAAAAAATAAATAAATAAAGAACTGCTAAAAATAATTTGTCTAATAGTGTGTTTATATATATTATTATTTCACACATTCATTTTTCATAATTAAATTTGAGTTTAGTCCTTTTTAATAATTTAAAAATTAATGGTTCTTTTTCTTGATTTATATCTCTTAGGTCTTTGGTATTAATTAATTTTCCCTAAAGCTTAAGGGATATAGATGGCTCTCGAATTCAAGATAACATGATTAACATCAATAAACAAACTTTATAATTTATATTCTTAAACGATAATTTGGATGAACACGTTAGTTTTTCATTTATCAAACTTCACACGGTTGTAATTTTTGCTTAGCTTTTTGTGCTGCTAATCAAAATACTATCTCAGACTAAATACTTAAAAAATC
>NC_029790.2:124447072-124452977 GCF_000816755.2 Arachis ipaensis
ATATTAATATATATTTATATACATATTAAATTAAATAAAAATTCCATATAAAATATAAAATTACAGATTAAAATTGTATTAATAACTGCTTGCTGGATGATTATTTTTAATATGCATATATAGCATTCTTAATATCGAAAATACATTTCTCTCTTGAAATTTTGCTTAATTAGTAAGGTTTAATACAATATACCATAACAAAAATACACATACCAAATGAATATTTAATAATAATAAGATCCTTTTCGTTTATAATTACTTATTGTGTGTTCTAAGTAGCGTGCAAAAGCATTTTTCATACCATAGAAGACGTTTATTTCAGCGCAAATTTTTGGCTTAAGGACAAAATCTGTAATTCACTAGGTGAACGAAAAAGAAGAAAGAAATGAAAATCAGTTTCTTCAAAACAGACAAACAAACAAAAAAAGCATGCAATTGTTAGGTCGATTTTAGGTGAACACCGCAAATCAGTGGAAAACATTCCCAAGAGAATGAGCCAAATCGCAGTAGAGGGCCACACCAACCGGCATTTGAAAATTGGAAACATTATAGAGATAATTGGACTATTATTATATTGAACTTCACTTAATGAAACCTAATTTCATAATTAACAACCACTGCCAGTACCAGCTACGTGTATTTATGTCACCTCAACACAACCATCCACTAAGATATCGAAAGCAACGCCAATCGCGTGAACAGGTTTCAGACTAATCAGGCGTTAGAATTAACCAAAAACTTAGCTAGGTATATATAGTTAGGTATAAATATAATGAAGGGAGCTACTTCTCTATTTCCCTTTATCTAGTAAGAGCTATATAGAGGAAAAGAAACAAAAATATGGATAAGAAAAACGGAACTAATTGAAACATATACGCCATGACATATCTGCTTAATCATGAGTCCATGACAGAACTAGGAAGAGCGATATATAATTATATATATACACAACAGAAGATGATATATATATTATTCATATTTGAAAAATTTTATTCTTATTGAGGAAGAACTAACCCGGATCCATGCTAGACTAGCCAAGTTAGCTCGTGGGAGAAGGAGGACGGTCTTACAATCGGCAATGGATTTGTGGTGGCACTACACCACATCCGGCAGATAGCAGCGGTTATGTATAGGATTAGCAGCGGTTTTTTACTGCTGCCAAACGAATAGCAGCGGTTGATAAATTCGCTGAAAGATAGTATGCGGCTAAACCCTTAGCAGCGGTTATTAGTAACCGCTGGAACAACCGCTATTAAATGGTATTTTGCAGCGGAATTATTTTACAGCGGTTTCATCCGCTGCTAAATCGTCAAAATATGATTTAAGGGAGATTGAAGCGGTTGTCAACCGCTGCAAAATCCCATACGTTTACTAATCCTGTTATGAATATAGCAGCGGAATTAAAACCGCTGCCAAATGTCGAGTAACACTTTTTTTAAAAAAAATACCAGAATTTATAATAGAAAATGACAACTCTTTTGTTTTTTATATGTTCATCCACTCAACTGCATTAATTTATTAAAATAACCAACAACCAATCCAAAAACAACACACGAAACAAAACATAATTAATAAATGCAAAGGTGAATCATTATAACGATAATTTGCATCCATTACTGTAAACTACAAATAAAGTCAACAAAATAAAAAATTACAAATAAATATCTCAAAAGTCATTACGAAAGTAAATAATAAAAGAGTATAAAGATTCCAACACTGATAAGTCAAATCATTAGTGTCCACACATCATCTTGCATGGGATGAGGTTGGTGCACTTCTCAAAGAATCCAAACCCGCAGCTATTTCAGGTGGCAAATTACCTCCTTGTTGCTGGATTATGTATGTCAACAAATCTCCCATTGTCTATATTTTTGCCTTCCCTTCAGCTGCCTCTGTCTCTATTATCTGTCTCTTTGCCTTTTCCTCTGCTGCCTCTGCCTCCATTCTTTGTCTCTTTGCCTTTTTCTCTGCTACTGCTGCCTTGAGTTCTGCTGCCTCTGCCTTGAGTTCTGCTGCTTCTGCCTTGAGTTTCACAATCTCCATTTGATACTCCTCAATCTGTACACCGTAGTCCGACTGCTCTGGAATGTTACGAAAACACCGATTCGGACATGTACCAATACCGAGTCCACGAACTCTTCTTGGGTGCTCCTTTCCAAGCACTTGTGCAAGGGAATCATTCTGTGAAAATTCCTTGCTAGAGGGGTCTTGGCTCTCAACAAATTCAATTGCTTCCTGCAAACATGTGAGGTCCGGATTTACACTAATCTAAATTCAATGATAGTAATTGCAAAAGGAAATTTGAAAAAGTAATGAACATGATTTACCCCAACCAAACGCGCTTCTTCATTCATATACTTTCCATTCTTTTTTTTATGACTCATGGTCCATCCCTCTCCTCTCCCAATAGGCATTTCCAGTCGTTGCTCCTATAACAATCATCAACACACATTTGTATTAAACACAATACTGTATTACCAGAAACACGTCAATATTGTTGAACTGAAGTTAAATTAATTACTTCTTCGTGTCTCTTTCTTGCCATCATTTTAGAACCTCCGGTATGTGTGTATTGTTGCTTTGAACGATTAACGGTATTTTTTCTACACTTCTCCTGCACACAAAACGAAAAAAAATAAATGTTATCGGAATAAATTACGACACTGTTAATGATTCTATAAATCAGCCTTGAGCGTACAACTTCAGGAAACAAAAAAAAATGATAAAGTGATGACCTTTTGGGTAGTAGTTTTTTCACTATCACAATAAATTCAGCATATTTAAAATCGCATACATTGAAATTTCAACTACATATTTGTTACCTGCGTGTCATCGTCCAATCGATATTGAAGAAACTTTTTCCAGTGATTTGCCTCTATTCCTACTGGCTTACGCTTGATATTTTCCTCAAAAGTTAGTTCTTCGTCATAAACCTTATGGAACAAATGATTTCTTGAATTCCTCCAGCAGTTTCCTATTCTTTGTAAAATTTCCCGCTTTATCCACCCTCTTTTATCGTCCTCATAGTGGAAGGCTCGCTACAAGTAGTTCAAATCAAAAGACAACATATAATAATTAACCACCTCAAAAAGACATGTATTATCAAAATACATACTTTATGACATCAACAATTCTCTACAACAAAACTCACAGAATTCAACTACAAGAAACCCAACATGCACTATCCTTCTCTATTTTACCAGACTAAAACAAATAAAATAGAAAACCAATTATGTATCCACCTACTAACGGAGAGTTGCTGCATAAAAAAACAGCATCCCCATAGAAAGAAAACAATGAAATAATCTCTCAAGAAAAAATTAAAACCACATAATCGTTCAAAATTTCAAAGTTAGAACGGTAACATAATCAACTTGTGCGGATGTGTTCCAATTTTAATTTTGAAAGGCATTTTCATCTAACCGAAAATCATAAATAATAGCTAGTCACTCTCTAATTAATAGCAATAGGAGCAGCTTTAACATTCTCATGAGATTAATAAGTTTCTTCATTATTGTTGTTATTATTATTACTACAATTATTAGTTACATTGCTATACACGAAGGATCAGATTAATTGGGGATTAAGCTGTATAATTTTAAAAGTAAAAAAAAAAAACTAAAAATAGAATCACAACAAACCAAAAATACCCTTGTGTTAGTTTTACTTCAATTCCACCTGATTAGGCCACTTCCCATGTGAACAGAAACCTAAACTAGAAACACCATTCACATTCATGAATCTGATGCCATAATCCAAATAGCCAAACAACAATAATAATTCACCCTATATAGTACCCCATCCTCAGATCTTTTCACAATTGTCTATTCTCTCACACTATTCTAGCACCTCATCTATATCCCTCTCTGTATGTACTTGTGGACGCTGTTTTTGTAATTATCACACATTCAAAAAGCACGAGTTATATGATTCCTTTTCTCTATCCCAAATTATCTGTTACACTTTTACTAAAAAAATGAAGAAAGCAGAATTCTCAAATTCAAAATACATGAAATTCCTTCTCAAATTCAAGCTAAAACAAACATATTCACATTTGATTAATCATATAAAAAAACAAAATTAAAAAATTAAAAAATTAAAAAAAACAAGAAGAACATAAGAAACGAAGTCTGCAGAACACAAGGCCAGAACCAAAAGTGAATAGTTGAAAACAATGCTAGAAAGTATAAACCCAGAACTTACCCGGCAGCGACGGTGAGTGAGCAGCGACGGTGAATGCCCGCGACGGTGCGTGCCCGCGACGGTGACTGGCCCGCGACGATCAGATACAGTGAGGAAGAGAAGAATGGCGGCGGCTGGGGGAGCTGACAGTGGCTAGTAGGGCGTTGCCTCAGGGCTAATGTTGGCGGTGGCTGTTCTCCCCTAGGTTAAGCAAACTAGGGATTTAGTTTACTATGTGAGAGTGATGAGACATACGGAAGAGAGGGTCCGGTGTATTAGGGGTGGGGTTTTCTATTTTTTTGAGAACCGGTTTTTTGATAAACCTGACCGGTTCAGTCGGTTCACCTAATTATCTTATATTATTATTGTATAATATAATCATTTTAAATTTATTTTTGTGATAAAATTGTTTGAAAAAATTTTGATGAATTTCATAAATTTTTTGGAAATTATTTTATATTTACTAACTATTTTTCATCTTTTTGATATACATTTCAGACTATTTTTTTGGTATCATTGACCTATAAACATAAGGTGCGTAATTATTTATGTGTTCTATTTGTATTATTTGGAGTATTTTAGAGTTATTACTTCCCTTTTTTTTTTGTCATAATACTATTTTCGATGTGTGTTCTAATTATTTATCTCAAAAAAAAATTAATGGTTTGTTTACATCAATTTCTATCACCCTAATATTAGTACCAAACTATGGTATGTTCATGTTCATGTACAATGTACAGGATAATTAATAAAAAATAATTAAAAATTTATTAAAAGAGTTTAAACACAAATTATTATTATATTTAATATTATAAAAATCTTCAAACACATTCAAAGTAACAATATATGAATATTTCGTAATTTATCTACTAAATGCGGTAGGATTGAAAAAAATGAAATAATATTTTTATAATTATATTTAAATATAACTAAAACATTAAAAATAAATACACAACACTACAAAAAATCTACGGTAAAATATAAACTATAATAGTTACTTAAATTAAAGGGGAACATGCATGTCACGAATTATAAAAAAGTTATATATGAAAAATAAAAATAAATTGTCAAGTAAAAAATAAAATAATGAGAAGATTTAAGATAAGTCAAATAAGGTAAAATAAATACTGTGTGAAGTAAATAAAAAATGTATTGTAATAAAAGATTAATATAACTAATTAATATAATACATAAAGGAGAAAAAATTACATACGATATCATTGAAAAAATTTATAGAAACTTTTTTCCAAGAACAAACTAGTAATCAGCTTTTATTAAAATATTCTAAAAATGTATTTAACAAAAATAGTTCTATTAATCAAATTTTTAAAAGAGACCATCGAGTTATGCACGCACCGAATTATACTATGTATGTCAACACAGAGTGGTGTGGTAATAGTGTGTCATTTTTATTTCAGTAATTTATTCTTTTATTTGTTTTATGCTTAAAATATTAAAAAGATGCTAAAATAATACTACAAACTAGGGAGTACTTTTGAACTTAGTTAAAATTAAAGTTGAGTACCTTAATTGGTTGTAGATATGGACAGACCTTCGAATAGTTGTCCCTAATGATGTTGTCGGCTTACAATTTCTCATGAGGCTTATTTTTTTTCTTTTAAAACATATTTATCCATCATAAGTCACCAAAATGAAATTATTAACAAATATATGAAATTATATATTAATCAAATAATTAGGTTTAAAATTGTAAAAATTTAAA
>NC_029790.2:124453011-124477547 GCF_000816755.2 Arachis ipaensis
TATTCGAATGACAACTTTAAAGTAAAAGATTAAAGTTTAACTAGAATATAAATTCTATTTAATTCAAATTATATTTTATTAGATCAAAACAATTTGAAAACTAAATTTAAAATAGCACGTTACAAATCAAGCATTTGCATAAAATTAAATTACGTGAAAAAGTTTAAACCAAATCAATATTATCCAAATCGTTTAAAATTATATCATTCTTATATTTTGAATAAGTTCAAAATGTACTACAAAATATATCTAAATTGGCGTACATTTCATCGTCGTTGTATACATGTAATTATGTACGTTTTTTGGTGTACAATAGATATGGACAAAACCTGGATTCTTAAGCCACGAGATAGCATAGAATATAAACGAGGACTTAATAAGTTCCTAGACTTTGCATTTGTGAATGCATCGTCGGATAACATGATAAAATGTCCATGCCCTCAATGTGGGTTTCAATTTATGCAAACAAGAGAGGATGCATACGACCACCTGTTGATAAAGCCTTTTCCTCCTGGATATACTTTGTGGTTGCGTCATGGTGAAAAACCAGCTGATGAGAGATCTACTTGCACACCGATACTTGAGAAAGTTACAACCGATGAAAATCCATATCTTCAAATGGTGCAAGAGGCATTTAACTTCACAATGCCTCCTGGAGGTGAGGAGACCACAACAGGGGATCCTGTAGAAGACGATGATCTGGAGTTGCCGTACTTGTACGATGGTCGAAGTCACGAGGCACAGAATTTTCACGATCTTCTTGCGGATGGAGCAGAGGAATTATATCTCGGCTGCTCGAAATACTCAAAGTTGTCTTTTTTGGTGAAACTTTATCACATTAAGTGTATGTGCGGGGTGAGTGACAAGACCATGTCGATGATCTTGGACTTATTGCGGGATGCATTCGAGCAAGCCAAACTCCCATCCACTTTCTATGAAGCGAAGAAAACTATACGAAAGTTGGGGTTGAATATAAAAAGGTTGATGCATGCCCAAATGATTGCATGTTGTATTAGGGTGATGATGAAGACGCGACCAAATGCAAACAGTGTGGGACTTCACGATGGAAGCAAAAAACGCGAAAGGGTTCCGTTACGAAAATCAAAATACCGGTCAGGAAGAACGGAAAGCCTCTCCCAGCAAAAACTCTCCGTTACTTTCCTCTTATACCACGACTGCAACGGTTATTCATGTGTAGCAAGACTTCAACTGACATGGTATGGCATAAAGAGTCTGACAATAATGATGGGTACTTGAGGCATCCAAGGGACGCTGAAGCATGGAAAGAATTTGATGCAAAGTATCCATATTTTTCCAACGATCTGCGCAATGTTCGTTTAGCTTTAGCTAGTGACGGATTTAATCCTTTTAGCAATATGAGTACGAAGTATTCCATTTGGCCAGTGATTCTTATTCTGTACAATCTTCCTCCATGGCTTTGCATGAAACAAACTTCTTTTATCTTATCTATGATTATTCCCGGTCCTAAAATGCCGGGTAATGACATAGATGTATATTTGGAGCCCTTGGTGGATGAGTTGAAGCAATTGTGGGATGGTGTTGAAACTTATGATGCTAATAAGAGGACCACTTTCAAGATGCGTGCGGCGCTAATGCGGACTATTAGCGATTTTCCGGGGTTGGAAAATTTATCTGGATGGAACACGTACAGTGGGTTAGCATGTCCGAACTGTAATGTGGACGCTAAGCCTCAGCGACTAACATTCAGTCGAAAATGGTGTTACATGGGATATCGCCGCTTCTTGCTTCGGAGCCATAAGTATAGACTAGACCGTAGTCGATTTGACGGACAAGCTGAAAGCAGGGATCCACCGAAGAAGTATTCTGGAACAGATGTCTTAAGACAGCAGTGTAACATGCATGTAACGTTTGGGAAGAACTCAACTCTGACAGCTAAAAGAAGACGCATTAGTGAAGATACAGATCAAGATGACTCGTATTGGAAAAAGAGGAGTGTGTTCTTTGATCTTCCGTACTGGAAGGATCACATGTTGCGTCATAACCTTGACGTGATGCACATAGAGAAAAACATTTGTGACAATGTGGTCTTCACTATTTTAAACGATAGCGTCAAATCAAAAGATAATCTTAAAGCTCGCAAAGATTTACAAAGCATGGGCATAAGGCCTGAATTGTGGCCGGACGAAGGTGGTAAATATCATTCAGCAATCTTCACAATGTCGAATCCACAGAAGGATGTATTTCTGAAGACTCTACAGAACGTGGTCTTTCCAGATGGTTACTCGAGTAATATTGCTCGTTGTGTTGACATCCGGCAGCGCAAGTTGTATGGGTTGAAGAATCACGACTGCCACATTCTAATGGAACAATTACTTCCAATATTGGTGAAGAATGCATTGCCAAGTCCGGTATCGAATGTGATTGCAAATCTGTCCTCATTTTTCCAAGAACTCTGTGGAAAAGCTATAAATCCTATGCAGCTTGGTTCCCTTCAGAATCATGTTGTGCAAACTCTGTGTCAGATGGAAATGATATTTCCTCCATCCTTCTTCACTGTCATGGTTCACCTTACGGTGCACCTCGTTGATGAACTAAAACTTGGTGGCCCGGTACATTATCGGTGGATGTATCCAATAGAAAGGTTAGCGTGCTAATAAACTCATTTAAGAATCCTTTTTCCAATTTTCTTACGTGTATACTAAACGTTATGTCGGATTCATGTAAAAGGTACTTGGGACGATTGAAGCAATACGTGCGTAACAGGGCACAAGCTGAAGGCTCAATTGTGGAGGGCTATTTATCCGAGGAGATTTTGACATTCTGCTCCAGATATTTGGATAATACTGAGACTAGAATCAACCGTCCAGCGTGAGTTGACGATCGACCTGTTGAGATAACAAACAATGCAGGATGTACTATGTTCCCTGAAATTGGAAAAGCTTCGGGGGCTGTATCACATTTTGCACTAACCCCAATGGAAAGAGATCAGGCACATCGTCATGTGCTAGTCAATTGCGAGGCCGTCGCTCCATTTATTGAGTAAGTATGCACATGTAATCATTAAGCACGATTATAACCAATTTCAAATACTCAGTCGTTGGAATAATTTCTTGTTATGTCATGAAGTAAATTTAGGTCAGAAACCAAGCGAAAGTTACGGGATCAAACAAGGTCGCACTTTAAGATAGACCGTGTTGTGCATGCAGAATTTTCAAGTCGGTTCAAGCGTGAGGTTCGCTGAAATTTAAGCTGACCAACTTATTTCTGTCCTAGAATTATTTCTTGTAAATTTCAATTTTTAATACGAACAAACTCTAATTTATGGTGCTAGGTTCCAATAGATAGTACCGTACATTCGAAAGAAATGAAGTTGCTGGCATGTGGTGCCATGCTTCAGGCAAGACGGTTTGGGTCATACAACGTCAATGGGTACAAGTTTAGGACTATCACAAAGGAAGATGGGCTGAAAACACAAAATAGTGGAGTTTATGTCTCATCCAATACAAGAAGTTATGCCAGCATGTGTGACAACAGAGTGGCTGTTGGTAGTGTTCCATATTATGGAAAAATTGTGGACATCATCGAACTGAACTACAGCTGCCATTTCACAGTGGTTTTGTTCAAATGTATTTGGGCTGATACAACTACGAGCAGAGGAATCAAAGAAGACCATCTGAGCCTTATCAGCATTAATTTCGCTCGTCCAATTCACACCGGTGATCGAGAAGAGGATGAACTGTACATATTGGCATCAGAAGCTCAGCTCGTGTACTATGTACGTGATGAAGTAGATCAAGAATGGAGTGTAGTGGTTCATGTAAAACCACGAGACTTGTATGACATGGGAGGAGAGAATGGTAAGTTGAATGTTAGGTCTTGGTTGGAGGCTTTATCAGGTCGATCTTGTTCTAATGAATACTTGGAAACGGCGAACGAAGCAACTGTGCAGGTATGTTCATTAGCCGTACTCTTAAACACTTGCGTTCAACATTATTTGAAAAATAAGAATTTTAAGTTGCTATATACTTATGACATTTAACCAGTGATAGTTGTTCCATTAATGCTAAAATTTGTAGGAACTTCATGAATGGGGATCAAGGTACGAGGAGAAATTTGGCTATGTTTTTGTGACATTTGTAGCTGGTAGGACATCTGAAGACATACTTGCTGAATTAAAGGTTGGTAATAAATTTCTAGCACAGTAAGTGAATTACAGAGACACGATATGTTTTACAAAATAGACCATCAACTATACATTTTATTATGGTGCAGATGCGCTTTAATAACTCGCATGGTGTTGAGTTGGAGATTGCTTCAAAAGAGGAATTCAAGTATATAGAACGTGCTATTAGAGAGCTTCTTTCCAAGAAATCTGTCCAAACTACTGAAGAAGGAGACGGTAATATTTAATTTTGCATTTGTTAATTTTGAAAGTCCTCTTCCCATATTTCCGAAAATTTCTTTCCTTAATAACTAGAATGACTTGGAAGTTATCATTATCTTTTAACTAGTGCTATATGTTGTTGGTTGCATGTTCATATATTCAGTGTCAGCGGAATATTCAGGCGAAATAGTTGCTGACACTCTAGATGGAGCAGGCACTGATTCAGAAGATGATTTAGATGCTATCTCCTCCGGTGGATATGACATCTCCAGGGATGTTGAGCTTAATAGGGTTCCAGAAGAAGACAATGAAACTTTAAACACCCAACACAGAGAAGATGCAGTACATGCTGCAAAAAGGGGTTTCGATCTGAACAAGATGCCATGGTTTGGAGATGACTTATCAGATCCGTTATCACGTCACTGCAGTGCTTTTTTGACAGAGTATTTCTGGCCAGGTCAATACGATGTTGATGATAAATTTTGACTCAAAACTTGTTTGTCTACATTAGTAATTCTGATTTTTTTTCCATTGAACTTTGTCTTGACTTAGTGAATTCGGACGTTTACTTGATTTTTATGTTACCAGTTATGGTTAAATACAAACTCAAAATGGCTGATACTACAAGAGAAAACATGATTCGTAAATTCGACTTTAGTTATTCATGTATAATTTTTTTTTAACTAATGAATTCTTTTTTATGTAACACAAGATTGAAAATCTATTTAATGCATTAATTAAGTTGCAGTATTTGAACCTTATCTTTTCATTAAAAAAAATAATGAGGATTAGAACAGTTATAAGAAGGCAATAATGTTTATACAAAAAAAATTCAAGTATTAAAAAATATTGCAGCGGTTGGGAAAAATCGCTGCAAAACGAGTATCAATGTTTTCAACAACTGGACATTTAGCAGGGGTTACAGAAAAATCGCTGCAAAATGAGATTATTTAGCAGCGTCCCCTAAAACCGCCACAAAAACCGCTGCAAAACGGGTACATCTTGCAGCGGTTACCGTAAAATCGCTGCAAAATAAGCTCATTTGGTAGCGTCCCCTAAAACCGCTACAAGAACCGCTGGCAAAATCTATTTAGCAGCGATTTTATAAAACTGCTGCTAAATAACCGCCGCTATCTGCTGGTTTTCTTGTAGTGTGGGTACTTACATAAAAAACTTCGGTTCTCAAGTTAATAATAATCTAAAAAGTATAATATTTATGGTTAGATACCATATTTTGAGTATATGTTAAACTTTTTATTTATTAATAATATTATTTTTAAATTTTTAGTTTAATTTATATTATATATATTGATATGGCCACCTTTAATACGAGTTATAACTCGGCATTATAGCCGTTGTCACTAAGAACTATAACTGTCGCCCGTTATAAGCTCGGCCTTTCATGAGGCATAACTCGGTCAGATTAATACTCCTATCATAACTGACATCAAAACGACATAATAAAGTCGGTTACAAATCAATTCGAGAACCGACGATTATGGTCGAGAAGGTAACGGATGAAGAATTCATCATATAAAGGGAGGTAAAACATTTTTTTGGATGAAGTTGAAATAAGACAATACACTGACTTAAACTTTGGAGTGCTTTTGCAGGTACACTCCTCCCCTCTTCCTTATTTGCTCACGCTGTGACGAGAAGAAAAGCTCGGAATCGAGTGTTGGACGCTCAGGCCCTAAGGTTATAGCTTTGCCATCACCAAGTTGTGGAGGCCGACCTATTTCACAGACAAGATCAATTGGCGTCCACTGTGGGGCTCGAGGAAATCCATTCTTTCTTTTGGTCCCATCACCCTCACTTACACCTATGGCTGACGTACTACCCCCTTCCATTTCCGAGCTTATGCGGATGGTAACCGAGCTACAACAAGCCAACCAACGAATGGCCGATGAAAATCACATAATGGCTGCTCAAATCGCTGAACTGAACCATGCTCGGATAGAAAATAATGACACTCATCACCGGTAATTAGAGGATAATGAGCATCATTCCGAACACACTCACATCTCGAAGACCCTCCGAGCTGAGGGAGCTCAGCCTGAAGAAGAAAATGAAGAGTCTGACGACTCGTAGGACCCTTCACGCCAGAAGTGATGAACTTCGAGCTACCAAAAAGATTCACTCTCCCGCTGACCCTCATGCCCTATGATGGGATCGGAGACCCGAAGAAGTTTCTCGAAAAATTCCGATCAATAATGATCGTTAACGGTGCATTAGATACTGTTTTGTGCCGTTGTTTTCCGAATTATTTAGATGGTCCTGCACTTGATTGGTTGTGTGCTTTGCCTGCAGGTTCCATTTCACGACTTTAGCAACTGGCCAAACTATTTGAAGAGCATTTCGCCGGATCCACAATTTATTTGCATGACTCGGATTATCTTAATACAATCAAGCAAGGACAAAATGAGAGCCTGAAGGATTACATGACTCGTTTTATGAAGATCGCCATAAGCATACCAGACCTTCACCCCGAGGTCCATCTCCACGCAATCAAAAGTGGACTCCGACCAGGAAAATTCCAAGAAACCATTGCGGTAGCCAAGCCAAAGACTCTTGCTGAGTTCCACGAAAAAGCCAAAGGCCAAATCGATATCGAGAAACTCAGACAAGCTCGGAAGTCAAACAAAACGAACTACAGAGATGAACATAAGTCGCCGAGCAGTAAGCAAAGTTTTAAACTAACCCCTCGGTTTGATTCTTATACGCAGTTCAACACTAAGCGAGAGGACATAATAAAGGAAATCCTGAATTCAAAATTGATCAAGCCACTGAGAAAGGCTGGTACCTACCAAGATACTAAAAACGCAAATAAATCTAAATATTGCGCATTCCACCAAAAGCACGGCCACACTACTGATGACTGTGTGGTGGCCAAAGACCTTCTGGAAAGACTAGCTCGGCAAAGCCACCTTGACAAGTATATTGGAGGTCACATCCAAAAACGTACAACGACGTCTACAACCAATGAATTACCCGAACAACAACACCGGGGAAAAGAAAAGGTAACATCGAGCAATTATGAAAAGCCTTGAGGAGTAATTAATTATATTTTAGGAGGATACGCCAATGGAGGCTCCTCAAGCTCGGCGAGAAAAAAGATCATTCCGAGTAATATGTTTGTTAGAAGGTCCGCAAAGCGAAGCCGAAGCACTAACACAACTCCCACAAGTCACATTTACACAAGCAGATTTCAATTCTACCATACAGAACCTGGATGATCCCGTGGTTATTACTCTTCAGTTGGGCGACCTACTGGTCAAGAAAGTACTTCTAGATCCTGGAAGCAGCGCCGACGTCCTGTTCTACTCAACGTTTCAAAAAATGAAGCTCAGTAACAACATTCTCCAATCAACAGGGGGAGATCTTGTCAGTCTCTCAGGCAAACGAGTTCCAATAATAGGGTCAGTGTGGTTACAAACCACACTGGGTGAGCATCCTCTTTCAAAAATATGTGATATTCAGTATCTAGTAGTAGACTACTTCAGTCCATATAATCTTATCATTGGCCGTCTATGATGCACGGACACGGGACACGACACGACACGGGACACACCGACACGCGAATTTTAAAATCTTACATGACACGGAGACACGCATATATATAAAATATAAAGTATTTTTTAGATAAATTATAATAATATTTTGATATTTTATTGATATTAAAACATAAATTAAAATTTTTAATTATTTTTAATGTCTTATTTTAATTATATCAAGTATTTAAAATATTTTTTGTTTTAATAAATAATAATATATACTATATCTAAATTTATTTTAAGAATATATGTTAAGAATAAGACTGGACACGCAGACACGTGATGGTTTTTAGGTGTGTCCAGACGTGTCCGGAGAAGAATTTTTTATTTTTTTATTAAGACACGGTTGGACACAGCAGACACGCATGTCGGACAAGTATCGATGAGTGTCGTGTCCGAAATGTGTCCGACACGCGGACACGATAACTCAGAGAAGTGTCTGTGCTTCATAGTTGGCCGTCCTTTTTTAAACAAGTTCGACGCCATTGTATCTACTGTTCACCTGTGTGTTAAGTTCCCCTTGCAGGACGATCATGTTGTCACAATCCATGGAGATCACAAAGAAGCTCGGCACTGTTACAACATCGGCATGAAGTTCCAGAATAATTGGAAACAACAAGTCAACAATGTCGACCTAAACAACGATAGTTCGGCATTAACCGACCTAGATCCAAGAGCCGACTTCCAAGAAAGACCTACTCCATCTGATGACTTACAGAAAGTATATTTTAACAATGACCCTAACAAATTCACCTTTGTAGGTAAGTCAGTCAGTGTAGGCGAGCTACAAGCCATCATTGCCTTCCTACAAGAGCAAGCCGACTTATTCGCATGGACGCCTTCCGATATGCCTGGCATAGACCCACAAATCATCATCCATAAATTAGCTATAAACTCATCTGCAAAACCTGTGCAGCAAAAGAAAAGAAAACTCGGCGAAGAAAAAAGAAAGGCGTCATTGGAAGAAACACAAAAGCTTATCAATGCAGAATTCATCAAAGAGATCAGATTTACCACTTGGCTAGCCAATATGGTCATGGTAAGGAAACAAAACGGTAAGTGGCGCATGTGCGTTGATTTTACCGACTTAAACAAAGGATGTCCAAAGGATTCTTATCCTTTACCATCCATAGACTCTCTGGTAGATAACGCTTCCGGTTACGCTACCTTAAGTTTCATGGATGCCTACTCCGGGTACAACCAAATACTTATGCACCCCTCTGATCAATGTAAAATAGCTTTTATTATTGACTTCGGCAACTACTGTTATAAGGTTATGCCTTTTGGATTAAAGAATGCAGGAGCAACTTACCAGCGTCTTATGGATAAAGTTTTCACCAAACAAATTGGCAGAAACATTGAGGTTTATGTAGATGATATGGTCGCCAAGACAAAGGTCGGCAGCAACCATATTGACGACTTAATAGAGATATTCGGCCAAATATGCCACTACAACATGCGTCTGAACCCAGAAAAATGCGCTTTCGCAGTGCAGGGTGGTAAGTTCTTGGGGTTTTTATTAACAAACAGGGGCATTGAGGCAAACCCTGACAAATGCCGAGCAGTTGTGGATATGACAAGCCCGAAAACAATAAAAGAAGTATAACACCTCACAGGAAGGCTTGCGGCACTATCAAGATTTGTACCTTGTTTAGCTTCAAAGTCTACTCCTTTTTTCCAAACAATAAAAAGGAAAAATAGATTTCAATGGACCGACGATTGTGAAAGAGCTTTTAACACACTAAAAGCAACTCTCTCACAACCGCCGATTTTACAAAAACCCCTTCAAGGAGAAGATTTATTTTTGTACTTATCAGTTACTGATTGGGCGATAAGCTCTGCTCTTGTTACAGAAAGAAACAAAATTCAACATCCAGTATACTTCGTCAGCAAAATGCTCCATCACGCCGAGCTTAATTATCCGAGGATAGAGAAGTTGGCCTTAGTATTAGTCTTCTCAGCATGAAGGCTCCGGCCTTATTTCCAGAGTCATGTCATTAATGTCAATACAGATCACCCACTACGACAAGTGTTACACAAGCCCGACATTGCAGGAAGACTTATAAAATGGTCGATCAAATTATCCGAGTTCGACATCAGATATCAGTCAAGAGGGCCAATTAAATCACAATTCCTGGACGACTTTATTGCAGAACTTACAATACCCACAGAAGAAGACCACACAAAGCAATGGACCTTGTACATAGATGGCTCATCCAACAAAGAAGGGTGTGGTGCTGGAATACGACTGGAGGCCGATGATGGTTCCATCCTTGAACATTCCTTACACTTGTCTTTTAAAGCTAGCAATAATCAATCGGAGTATGAAGCCCTGGTCGCAGGACTCCGACTTTGTATAGACCTCCATATATCCACTATCAAGGTATACTGTGACTCACTGTTGGTTGTTCAACAGGTAAACGACCTGTTTCAAGTAAGAGATCCTCTTCTATCTAAATATTTACTGTTAGTAAAAAATTTAATTTCACAATTTTAAAAAATTTGAAATACAACACATACCAAGAGAACAAAACCAAAGAGCCGATATTTTATCCAAGCTCGGCAGTACCCAGTCAGAGATCTCTAGATTACACCAATTTACTATAACATCTCCAAGTGTTAACCTGACACAGGTGCTAAGTGTTACACAGGAAAGAGATTGGCGAACAGATTTCATAGATTACTTACAAACACACCGAGTACCAGATAACACCGATAATGTAAAAAAGTTTCGAAGACAAGCAACCTTTTTCACATTACTGAATGGAGCCCTATACAGACGAGGATACACTCGCCCATTACTAAAATGCCTTGGCAAAGACGAGGCCGAAATAGCACTGTCCGAAGCATATGAAGGGATCTGCGGAACACACACAGGAGCTCGGAGCTTAGCCTCCAAAATCCTCCGCGCCGGCTTCTTTTGGCCATCACTAAAACAGGACAGTCAGAACAAAGTTCGGACCTGTGCAAATTGCCAGAAGCACGCCCCGACCATCCATATTCCTGCCGAAGATATGCATCATAGCGACGTTACATGGCCTTTCAACCATGGGGATTAGACATACTCGGCCCATTCCCTACGGCGCCGGGCCAGGTAAAATTTCTCATAGTAGCAATTGATTATTTCTCAAAATGGGTCGAGGCCTAACCTTTGGCTAAGATTACATCCCACCAAATGATCTCTTTTGTTTGGAAAAACATTATTTGCCGTTTTGGCATTCCTCATCATATCATCACTGACAATGGTCGCCAGTTTAGCGATAAGAAATTTCAAACTTTTTTGCAGAACCTCAAGATCAAACAGCACTTTGCCTCCGTTGAGCATCCTCAGACAAACAGGCTAGCAGAAGCAGCAAATAAAGTGATCTTGCACGCACTTAAGAAAAAGTTGGACGACGCAAAGGGGCTATGGGCCGACCTTATACCTGAAGTCCTGTGGGGATATAATACAACACCCCAATCATCAACCAAGGAGACGCCATTCCGGCTCGTATATGGCTCTGAAGCTATGATACCACTAGAAATCTCCCAAAGCTCAATTAGAACACAGCTCGGCAACCAAGAAGAAGCTCGGCGAGCCGAGCTAGACATCATCGAAGAAATTCGAGATATAGCCATGCTCAGACAACGTGCGCCACAACAAACATTATCTCGGCGCTACAATAAATCGGTCAGAAGCCGAACATTCGAAAAAGGAGACTTAGTCGTTCGAAAGACAGAAGTCGCACGGCGACCACCATCACATGGCAAGCTCGCCACAAACTGGGAGGGCCCATATCGAGTTACACAAGTCCTCGGCAACGGAGCATATAAACTAGAATCAATAAATGGTACAATCCTACCCAACACTTGGAATGTATCTTCCCTAAAGAAATTTTATAGTTAAAAAGTCAGGGACAGGCTTGTACTCTTTTTCCTACTACCAAGATTTTGTTCCTAGAGGGTTTTGCTTGGAGAGGTTTTAACGAGGCTAGCCTACTTGCACCTTTGTATTCAAAGGTTCACCAAATTCATATATCAAATTCATCTTCAAGTATATATGCCCTATACGCATCTATCACTTTCTCGCTTTCCAATTTCAAAGCATAACTACAAACTCGTCTACAACGACGAACAGTTGTCAATCCGAAATAACTCGGCGCCACTAACATACACACATAGAAAGAATATCCTGCACATAAATTTCAATCAAACAAGCAAAAAGCTTTTCTAAAAAACAATTCAAATCCATGATATATAACCAAAACAAAGCAATTCCACCAGCATCCATACAAAACAGAAATTGTCACAAGTTTTTAACCTTAAAGAGGTTCTAACAACATATCCAAAAATATTCAAACAAGATCTATTAAATAGAGTTTTTACAAAACAACAGAAGAAATACTAAACATTCTCAGCCTCGTCTTCGGCCTCCCCATCATCCTCAACTAACTTTCCGTCACGAACAATCTTCGCAGGATCCATTTCAGAAAGATCAGCATCAGGAACCAAGAACTTCACCTGTAAGCATGCCCTCTCAAAACCTTCAACAAAAGAGTCCAAAATTTTATCACCTTTCTTTTTCTCCATCTCTTTCAGCCGAGCAGTAACCTCAATCAACCGAGTTTCCATGCTCGCCAGATCAGCTTCCTTTTTCTTCAAATCTTCTACATCCTTAGCATAATTATCTTTTGTTTCCTTCAACTGCTTCTCAGTTTCAGTCAACCGACTTTGTAACCCAGCAGCAATACCATTGCTCTTAATTAGCTCTTCTTTGTACACAACACATTCCGCTTTCTCACCCGCAAGCTTCTTATGCCTCAATTCTTGGCTACGCCCTAAACTAGCAAGACTAAGACCAACCACCTACGAAAACATGATAACTACATACATAAAACATACAAGTAAATAAAACCAAACTACCAATATAAAAACAAGACCTTACCTGCATGCACTGGCCAATAGCCATCTCACCAACCTCATTTGCCAAAGAAATGTCGGCGGAAGATTGACAATATTGGTCGGCAACAGCCATGTAGGGGTACTCCTTCCCCCACACAGACACACCTCCACTCTGCTCAAACATCTCATGAAGCCTTTTTTGATTCACAACAAAGGCCTCAATTTCCTCTATAGACACACCATGTTCTTTCCCACTAGACTCCTCAGATAAATCCACCACATCCGACTTCCTCTTTTTCACAATCACCTTCCGACGACCCTGAAGGGGCTGACTAACTTCTCCGGCCACTACCACCTTCTCACGATTTGAAGAGAAAACCTCCTTTTCCAAGTTCTTATTCTTAAAACGAGACCTCAACGACGCAGCCGAAACGCCAGGGTACTTACCTCCTGCAAATTCCAAAGAGACAAAAGCAAATCAGCAAATAACTAAACAATAAAAACAACAGAGACCACAAACAAAACTCACCCATATATTCTACCACAGAATTTCTATCCTCATCCCACTTCAACAATTCAAACATCGAAATCAACTCTTTCCGATCAATTTGTTCTACCAAGAACTCAATAATACAAACATTCCTCGGAGTAATAACTTCGGCACTGAGGATGTTCTGCGGTTCCGAACACCACCATAAAGGAAACCTCTCAGCCAGCAACTCATCAATATAAAACGGAAAATCTCTTTCCACATTCCTCACTTTAAGATACATCTCTTTAAAATCCTTGAAGGATGATTTGTATAGTTTAAAAATTCCAAACCCAGGAGTACTGTTCAAATTAACCCACCCTCTTTTCAAACTCCTTTAGCTTGAAACAGAGAGAAGAATAAATCCACAGAAGGCTCCAACTCCAGAAACTCCATCAATATCTCAAAACTTCGAAGAAATTCCCACCCATTAGGATGCAACTGTGAAGGAGCACATTTAAGTTACTTCAGAATCTGACACTGAAAAACAGTGAAAGGCAGTCTCACTCGCAGCTCCTCTAACACACAACTATGCATGTAAAAAAACTCAAACCCCTGCCTCCTATGATAAACCCTATCCTCACTACTACATGGCAACAATTCGACTTCAACACCACAACCAACCCTCACGATTTTCTTCACATCTATCTGCTTCACAGCAGCATCATAACAAAACAAAGAAACCCGACACTTTACATCATCACTTACCCAGTCATACGACCAGTCAATCTCCCCTTTTTTCTCCTTCTCTAAACCCATGAAAGAACCAGAACAGAAAAGAAAAGAGGTAGAAGATACAGATGATAAAACAAAAATGAAAGAAATGGCATGCATACCTCTTTTACTCATTCTGTTTCCCAAGCTGCAAAAACCAAGGGTCATGGATAAGTTACCAACCCAAACCTTTGAACTTAACCACATCACAAAGTAACTGCCAACTCAAATCACACCAAACGACGCAGTTACCTTGGAAAAATAACAAGCCTTTAATACCCCACGCACTAATTCTCTCTCCTAAATACAATACAAACGAACCCCATTCCTTTTTAATGAAATACGTTGAATTGGGGGCTCACTTAATAAACCATCTGACCGAATTATAACTCATCAAAAACTCAACCTGCTTCATTAAAAAACCCTCCTCAGGTCAAGCTTGGGGACTATGATATGACCACCTTTAATACGAGCTATAACTCGGCATTATAGCCGTTGTCACTAAGAACTATAACTGTCGCCCGTTATAAGCTCGGCCTTTCATGAGCCCTAACTCGGTCAGATTAATACTCCTATCATAACTGACATCAAAACGGCATAATAAAGTCGGTTACAAATCAATTCGAGAACCGACGATTATGGCTGAGAAGGTAACAGATGAAGAATTCATCATATAAAGGGAGGTAAAACATTTCTTTTGGATGAAGTTGAAATAAGACAATACACTGACTTAAACTTTGGAGTGCCTTTGCATGTACACTCCTCCCCTCTTCCTTATTTGCTCACGCTGTGACGAGAAGAAAAGCTCGGAATCGAGTGTTGGACGCTTAGGCCCTAAGGTTATAGCTCGGCCATCACTAAGTAGTGGAGGCCGACCTATTTCACAGGCAAGATCATATATAATTATAATTATATAAATTTTAAAATTTTATTTCATTTGTTAAATTTTAATAACTAATAAGAGCAGAACAAGTACATGCATAGGCAAATTAGAGTATAAATTTTTACTACTCATAAATATGGATGAGGTGTATTTTAATACGGACTATAAGAAGAGACTAGGAGCCCGTTTGGGAACGCACAAAAGTTACTTTTTTTTACTTTTGAATTATGAAAAGTTACGATAAGCGTATTTGGCACTATTTTTAAGAAGAGCTTTTAACTTCCCGAAAAGTTAATTTATAGCTTTTGGAAGAAGTAAAAATAGATGACTTTCTCCTTTTTGATAAGTCATTTTATCACTTCCGTGAAAAAAAATTGATTTCAAAACAAAAAAATTTACTTTCGTTCTTGATTCTGTGGAAAAATGTTTCCTGTTTCTGCTGGAAATACTGGTCATCCACCACCATTTTCACTCAAGGTTCCATCTTCTAGAAGCACTGGCCTTCCACCATCATGCTCACGCAATGTTCCATCTACTGGAAGTGTTGGCCTTCCACCACCATTTTCACGTAATGATTCATCTGCTGAAAGTATTGACCCTTCACCACCATCTTCTGTTCCATCTGAACCAGCATATATTTCTTCCAGGTATTTTTTTTATCATTTTATCATTCTATTTTTATTATTAAATTTGTATTGAATATTTTGTATGCTATGAAATCTCAGTTTTAATTTTATTTTTTTATATGTGATTTTAATTTTATTTTTTTTATATGTGATTTTATTTTTATACAACTTGCTATTATTTTTATAATTAGTTTTATAATTTTCTTTTTTTTTATGTTCTTCCCCAACAAATTCATGAAAGTGGCAAGTCCGAAAGAAAATTTAAAGCTGATTGGAATGAATTATTGGTGCTTGTATGGCTTTACACAATTTTATTCGACGGAATGGCACAAGCGATGAACAATTTGAAGAATTCTATGAAAATTTTGATTTTATGGGTGAAGGTGAAGGTGAAGTAGAAGAACCAGTTTCTAATGATATTACGTGGGAAGAATCGAATGCTGAAAGTACTAGAAAAATGGAACTAATTAGATAACAAATAAAGAATCAATTGCCTGATCGATTGTAATTTTAGTGATTTGATTATGTAAAATTAACCTTCAATAATGGAAAGTATTTGTTATTATCATTATTTTAATATCCATTCTCTTATGTTAAAAAAATTGTATTTTTTGAGTTATTTATCCAAACACTACAACTTTAAAATAAGTATTTCTATAGTTAAAAATCCAAACACAAAATAACTTATTTATAAGCTACTATTAATAAAAGTCCTTATACTTTAAGCTCCTTTTTCAAAAGAACTTATTTAAGTTATTTACGCAACTGGACCTAGGTTGAATAAGTCAAAAATCCGTCAATACGCTATTTCTGGGTCAGCCCTATCCCCAACAAAAGGAACGGGCTGGGTAATATAAAATTGGCCCAAACCCAAATGGGTGAGCGTGCTAGTTTTTATATCTAAAATAAAATGTAACGTTCACATGACCAAAAAACCAAAATGTAACGTTCATGTTCGGAACTGAGCAATTGGCAGAATAACACAAAGTCACAAACACAGACACCATTGGCCCCCACATGAAAATTTCAAAATTCAAAAGAAAAGAAACTCCACTTTCGTTACAAACGCAGTGATATTCCTCTGTCTCTTCATTACTTGCGTCGTGTTATACTTATACGTCGTCGTTTTAGGGTAAGCGAAAAACAAGATGACCACCATGGAGAGCTTGATTGGGCTCGTTAACAGAATCCAGCGTGCTTGCACTGTTCTTGGTGACTATGGAGGCGATGACAACAACACCTTCTCTTCTCTCTGGGAAGCTCTTCCTTCTGTTGCTGTTGTCGGTGGCCAGGTTCGTTCTCTGCTCTCTCCAATTTTTTTGAGAAAGTATATGGTTTTGTAGAGAAAATTTTGGATACATGTATTCTTCTTTTGTATTTTCTAGCTCGTTGTAAGTCTGAATTCTTGAAATTTGTGGTGGAGAAAAATTCGAATATCTGAAAAATGATTCTTTCGTTATATTTATGCCTTTATGGTACCGATTAGTTTATCCAAAAAAAAAAAAAAGAAAAAAACACAATTTTTTATCTTGTTTATGTTATTTTCGGTTTTGCAGAGTTCGGGGAAGTCTTCAGTTTTGGAGAGCATTGTTGGTCGTGACTTTCTGCCTAGAGGATCAGGTTAGTGTTAGGTTTTTATTTTATTTTCTTTTCTCTGTCGTGATTAGTGGTTAATTTATTGATTGGTCTATGTTGATAATTTACTAAGTCTGATTTGTTTCATATTTTTTTGTGGCATGAATGAATTGCAGGGATTGTGACAAGGCGGCCATTGGTGTTGCAACTCCATAAGTTGGAAGGTGGTTCACAAGAGTATGCTGAGTTTCTTCACCTGCCAAGAAGAAAATTCACTGATTTTTGTATGATTCTAACCAACTTGCCATTTTGTATTCCGGTTGCTCATAAAATAACTTGAATGCTTGATACCATCTTTTGCACCTTTGGTGCATAAATGTGGGAATGGTTGGTTTTGCTCACTCTTCACAATAGCAAACTTGCTTTGACTAATTCTTGGATGTCCCCTGTTTTAGTTCTTATTACATGCCTGGTGCTGCTTTCTCTTTTTTTCATCTTTTAGAGAAAACAATTGATAACATTAGAGTTATCCAATTGTATTGTCTCTGGTAATGAAGGTTCAATTTCAAGATGTTCAAGTTCATTATTTTATTTTATTTGAGCTATAGGTCAAGTTTTAGCGGACTCCTAACTAGCAATTTAGAATGATATTGATATAATTCGGAAGCTACTTGTTTAGTTTTGATGGTTGAAGGATTTTGTATGCATTTGTATTTTCCCGTTGCATAAAGTGTAAAGGAAGTTGATAATCCTTTTAAACCATCTATCTTGCTTTTGAAGCCTTGGTCCGCCAGGAAATTCAGGATGAAACTGATAGAGTAACAGGGAAGACAAAGCAAATATCTCCCATTCCAATTCATCTTAGCATCTACTCACCAAATGGTATGCTATTGTCTCTCTCTTTTCTAATATCTTTTAAGTTGGTTAGCTTCTTGTTTAGATAAGAAGTAATTATATGATATACACTTGAACTTCTTTCATATTCTGTTTGTTCTTTGAACAATTTGAATTTCTAATATTGCTTGGTCTGATAATGTTATTATTGTTATTATAGTTATTTGTAATAATAGCAATAGGCTAGTGTATATGTTAGGATTCCATTAGTTTATGACTTAGTTACCATTAGCAAGGTTATAAAATCAAATTTGGATATGAATTGTTTATCTGTGGGCTTATTGTTTGAACCGTGAATTGGATTGTATTGTGAATTGTTAGAATCATGATCAATATAGGAAGTAACACAGTAATATTCTTAATTTAAATGATTATACAAAAACCAGCTATATATTAGTATAATTGAAGTCCGATAAAACTACAAATAAAACAACATTCAAGTAAAAAATTCCTATATTTTCAGCATTTTGACTTTGATTAGTTACACAAAACTGATTCCACAAATGGTTTGCCTGCTTCCTTTTCTCCTTCTAGAATTGATACTTGCACAACCTTTTGGTACACCATAAAGTGTATACTTTCCATTTTCGGAAATGGTACACATTTATTGCTTTTGATTCTTTTCATCATATTCACTTTATACTTAAAAAAGGAAGGTCTACACAAAGGTGTACAAAAAGAGTGGTGCTAATAACACAACTTGTGTATTGGCTGCGAAGGGTTGTGTAGTTGCCTTCTCTACCACAGGTCCGAATGGCTTGCATACAAGGTAGCGCTGGCTCCAAACTTGGTGAATGATGCAGAATTCCATATGCAATGTGTATGGTGCAAATGCAAGATGAAGCATGAATCCTATGAATCTAAGATACAGCTCCAATATGCATGGTTCACAAATTATACAAACCCCATTTCAATACATGATACATTGTGCTATAAGTATTGATATTGTGATGAATTGCATCGAATTGGATCACAATTTATTTGATTCTTACTAGAATGTGGCATTAGTAAATGGAAAGGTTAGTTAAGAGAGTGAGTTAGAACTAATTAGTAGTGAATTAGAGTAAATAGAGAACACGGAAGAAAGAACGTGTCTTTTATTATCTAGTGAGGAGTCTTTAGAGAGTAGAGGAGCTCTAGCTCTTCCTCAAATTAGTTAAGCACTGTATGAGGGCTCTCGTGCCCATTTTAAACGACTTCCTTATTCAATAAGTATTTTCCTTTCAATAAGTATTTTAAAATTAGTATTTTCCTTTCAATTCTTCCTCTCACTGGTAGGGGTTCTGAAATTGGCAAAGCTCCCAAGATCTTGGGGAGCTTGTAAAGTTGCAAAATAATAGAAATATTATGAACAACGACAGGAACAGAGGAGTTTGTTGATTTGGTGGATAGATTGGGTATGGTAAATCATCTTGTCGACGAATTCTCGGATGCCCAAGGAGCACTGATGGCATATAGGCTATTGGAAGTAAAGAATTGGACCATCTTCCATTCTTTCTGCTTTTTTATTCCCCTCCTGATCTATTTATTCCAACTAAAGAAGCTAAAAATTACTTAACTAGGTGACTACCACTTCTTTTATGGAGTGGGATTAGAACCCTCCATTCTCATTCATTAATTTTTTCACAGTTACTCTTAACTATACTGATCAAAGTTTCGATCAATTTGAAATACTCCAGGTCATAGTTATAAGAAATCACCAATTAGGTGATGTACCTTGTTCTACCTCTTGCATTCCAATTTGCAGTTCTTTCACGTATTGGAACGCTATGGATCGCGAATTGGATCATCTATGGGATTGCCAATAGAGAGGGTGATGGTACTAGTTCTCAACTAAAACTCAAGGTAAAATTAAGGCATAGAAATTCCAAACCTACCTCAACATGGAAGATGTTTGGATTTTGGAACCATAAACTCATCTAGGAATTAAGGAAAGAATAAGTGAAGAGAAAGGGAGGTAGAAGGTAGGGGGTAGAGCCAAACTAAAGAAGTAAAAGGGAAGAGCACAAATTGAGAGCGTGCAGATTATTGTGTTAGAATGTACTGCGTACCGAAATCACTTATTGGCAAAGCCAATTCTCCCACGTACTATATATTTGTTAGGTAGCTTAGCATGTACAATATACATGTTCCCTACTACTCTCTGCATTCTTTATCTCTAAGATGTAGTATTTGATGTTGAAGTATAGATTGTGGCATTTGATTTGATTATTAAATATGAATGACATTGGGTTTGATTGTGGAGAATTTCTTATTTTTGAACATACTTATATTCTATATATGTTTTATGAGATATAAATACATAACCATAACAATAACAATACTTTATATTTTATTGAAAAGTAGCTGCCGTCTCACTATCTGCTACACCTCTAGTGTGTTTTGCATTTAGGATTGACTACATTTGTGATTGTTTGACAAAGTGTAGTTGACTTTGCGGTCCGTTGAATTATTACCATGACATAGAAAGAAACTATTACTTCAGTGTAATTTCAAGTTGTTTAGCTGTAATAATTCTTGTGCTTACAAATCAAATGTCTTAGTTTTTCTGTTTTTGTTTTTTGAACAGTTGTCAACCTAACCTTGATCGATTTGCCTGGTTTGACTAAAGTTGCTGTAGGTATGCTTTTTATGCAATTGCTAATTATATTCCTTGGGGGAATGATACTTCTAATTTTTATTCATTAACAACTGTGTCTATCATTTTCAGAGGGACAGCCTGAGAGTATTGTTCAAGAAATTGAAACTATGGTTCGATCTTATGTTGAGAAGGTAAATGAGAAGTAATAATGTCATTGTTGCATCAAACATATTGTGGCATGCTTGCTTTCAGTCCGCCTTGTGTTTTTGTAGGCCAACTAAAATAATGAACATTTCATCTAAGCAACTTCTATAACTAGATTTCTCGATGGATCTGAACTTCTTTGTCTAGTTTGACTAAACATGATTAAATGAGCATGCCATGTTTTGTCTTTTTCTATTTATTCTGATTGCATATTTTTAAGTGGATTATATATCTTAATACTCCCATTACTTCATTTTTAATGTATTTGTTGTGTGGGCAGCTGGGCATATTGTTATCCTCCTCTCTCTATGTTTTTGTTGGTGATGGTTTGGCCTCCTTTTGCCTGTTGAAGCATTTTTCAAAAATAAATGACTGTAGAATGCATGCGCCCAAGGTCCATTTTTTTTTACCCCTCATGCTTTATACTGTTGACTATTTACTTATGCTCTTGAGTCTTGACAGCCTAATTCTATCATCCTAGCGATATCTCCAGCCAATCAAGATATAGCAACATCTGATGCTATTAAACTTGCTCGAGAAGTTGATCCCACAGGTAATTTTTTTATTGCTCCCGGGGTGTTCATGGGTTGGGCTGGGTTTAATTAGACCCGGACCCGGCCCTAAAAGATGACGGGTCTATTTTGGCCCGACCCGTAAGTGACATGAAATAAACCGGGGGTCGACCTGATATAAAATTAGTATATACAAATTTGTAAATTTTATATGCTAGAGTAATAAAACTTTACTTTTAAAAATTAATTTAACAAATATATCATATTTATACCAAAATAAATTATTTTATAGAAAAGACAATACTGTGTAATATAAAAAATATTAATTGAAGTATAAAATAATAGGATAACATTACTAGTTTTACTCTAAATTATATATTTTTATTCTAAATACTAATCTCACTCTAAAACATATAATTTCGGTATAAAAAAACTTCCCCCTGGACCCGAAAATAACAAAGGGAAAATGACGAACCCGAACCCGGCAAAATATGCCTTGGGTCCGGGGCGGGGCGGGTCTTGGACATCCCTAATTGCTCCAAAGAATTTCAGATTATGTCATTTGCTTGTGTGATAGTCTAGCTCTAAAATCTTTTGTTATATATGTAGGAGAAAGGACATTTGGGGTGTTGACAAAGCTGGATTTGATGGACAAAGGAACTAATGCTTTGGATGTACTTTCCATTTCTCTTCTGAGCTGACGCATGTCCCTTTAATGTTCTTTTAAGTTTGAAGTGTGCCTATGAAAATTATATGATTTGTTTGTCTTCTTACCTAACTTTGTCACGTCAAGGTCCTTGAAGGAAGATCTTACCGTCTCCAACATCCGTGGGTTGGTATAGTAAATCGGTCCCAAGCGGATATCAACAAAAATGTTGATATGATTATTGCTAGGCGCAAGGAGCGTGAGTATTTTGCGAATAGTCCTGATTATGGGCATTTGGCCAATAAAATGGGCTCAGAATACCTTGCAAAGCTGCTCTCACAGGTTTGCCTTTTGGTTATTGTCTTTTATATCTTTCGTATGATATTTGATATGTTGTCTTTTTTATCATGGGGGTTTATTTTGTAGCACTTGGAGTCAGTAATTAGGGCAAGGATACCTAGTATAACGTCTCTGATAAATAAAAGCATTGAGGAACTTGAGTCGGAGATGGATCATCTTGGAAGACCTATTGCTCTTGATGCTGGGGTGAGTGGTTTGCCATTGTGATGATTTATTTCAAGATTGAAGCTGGGACATCCTTTCGAATATTTTTTGAGCCTCTGTTTTTGTTGTAGGCCCAACTATATACCATCCTAGAACTTTGTCGAGCATTTGAACGGATATTCAAGGAGCATTTAGACGGAGGGTAAATATCTTATATGAAGTTTCATTTTTGTGATATTTGAATGGTAGATAGGGAGGAGGAAATGAAGGAAAATGCAATCAATACCTTTTGAATATTACTATGATGCTGAGTTTTTTTCACTTTTTTTTCAGAATTTTTTCATGGTAAAATGTCTATGACCGAGTTATTTTTTTATTTAGGCGGCCTGGAGGTGACAGGATATATAATGTCTTTGATAATCAGCTTCCAGCTGCTTTACGCAAGCTTCCACTTGACCGGCATCTTTCTCTCCAGAATGTAAGGAAAGTGGTGTCAGAGTCCGATGGTTATCAGCCTCACTTAATTGCCCCAGAGCAAGGTTACCGGCGCCTAATTGATGGGGCTCTCAATTACTTTAGAGGACCAGCTGAAGCTTCAGTAGATGCTGTAAGCAGTCTTGCTATGTACACAACAGTTACTATTTTTGAGCTAGTCACAAAATGGATTAAGCTGTCTATTCTTGGATTTTCTGTAGGTTCACTTTGTTCTAAAAGAACTTGTGAGGAAATCAATAGCTGAAACTCAGGTAACATTCAAGAACTGTATTCTTTTGGTTAGCTCGTGCATGAAGTGCTGTGATTCTGTATGAAGGTATTCATATGTGCATTTAAGCAGGAACTAAAGCGCTTCCCAACTTTTCAAGCTGAATTAGCTGCTGCTGCATATCAGGCATTAGAAAGATTCCGTGAAGAGGGTAAGAAGACAACTCTTCGGCTTGTAGATATGGAATCTTCTTATCTCACAGTGGAGTTCTTCCGAAGACTTCCTCAGGAAGTAGAAAAAGCTGAAAATCCTGCTGCTTCAAACAGTGATCGATATGCAGAGGGGCATTTCAGGAGAATTGGATCTAATGTGTCATCATATATAGGACTAGTGTCTGATACGCTTAAGAACACTATTCCAAAGGCTGTGGTCTATTGTCAGGTTAGACAAGCGAAGCAGTCGTTGCTGAACCATTTCTATACACAAATAGGGAAGAAAGAGGTACTTACTTTCTAGTTGGTTGTTAAATTCTTGATTTTAAATCTTTTAGGAGCTGATGATTATACCATGCCAGAATGAGATAATCTTCTAGTAGTAATATTATATGCCATATCCTTAATTAGAACTTCTTTTTGGGCGGATACTTCTCTAGGGTACACAGCTTTTGCAAATGTTAGATGAAGACCCTGCAATGATGGAAAGGAGACAACAATGTGCGAAAAGGCTTGAGCTATATAAAGCTGCGAGAGACGAAATTGATTCAGTTTCGTTTGTACGATGAGCATCGCCGCCTGGTGATTGTCTGCCTCATATTGTAACTTAACTGTAACTGATTGTAACTTTCTTAGTTTTTGTTCTTGCCCAGTTGTCCGAAGGTGTGATATACATCCGTATAGACTGATCTCAGGCTATATGTAAAACTGATATTTGTATTCATTGTGTATCTATTATGTGTCCATTCTTTTGTTTGTTTGCTTTCTTTTCTCTGACATCACTACAGAAATAGAAGACAGACCGAGTCCAGAAGAACTCATCTCAAATAGTACAAGTGAATGTGTTTAACTGGCAAGGAAGGATGTATATATAGAAGGCAAAGTTACCGTATGTTATTATGTTGTGTGCAGCAAATTAATGCACGGTTTTCTTAGGTAATAGTGGGGGTGTTTGTAGTTTCTTAGTGTTAATATAATCCTGTTTAGGGAAAAGGAATTGTAACAATCCCTCCCCCCCGCCTTTCCCAATTTTTTGATGATCAAGACCTTGGTGTACGGAATGTGCAGTCATATTCGTTAGATTTCTTCAATTTACATTCATCTTCCCTCTGACTATACATCCATTAAACTCGTAGGTTATATTTATTTTAC
>NC_029790.2:124477580-124492107 GCF_000816755.2 Arachis ipaensis
TCAACAAAAAATATAATTATTAAATAAAAAAATATTTTTTACATAAAATATTCAAACATTAAATTATTTTTATTTTTTTAAAAGATTTTTAAAAAAAATAATTATTTCTTTTTTCGTAAAATCGAACCCAATTAAACCCTTATTCTCTTCTATTTTAAGATAAGATTAATTATAATTGTCTTATGATAATTTTATTAGAGATTTATTTGTCTAATTCAAAAAAATAGTACGAATTTAAAATGGTCGTCATTTCTGCAGCTTGAATAACTTATTTTGATCACCCTGTCAAATATAAATCAAAGCAATAGACTACACAAAGCCTAGCTAAAGGACAAGAACGATAAGATGCCTCTATGAAAAACCTTGAGAGACAAGTGGGGCAATTGGCCAGGCAACTAGCTGAACAGCCAGCTAATGCCTTTCCAAGCGATACAATTCCTAATCCAAGGGAGGAATGTAAAGCTGTGCAGTTGAGAAATGGAAAGTTGGTTGGAGAAGACACCAAAGACATCAACAAAGATGCAACAGAGCTAAAGGAAAATGACAAGGTGGAACATAAGAAAGACAAAGATGCACAAACCTCTAAGAAAGATAAGGAAATCATGAAGCCACAATAAGAGGAAAGGAAGGGAGGAGTAAAGCCCTATGTCCCCAAACTCCCTTACTCATAGAGGCTACACAAAGAAATGATGGATCAACAATTCCCTAAGTTTTTGGAAATCTTCAGGAAATTTGAAACCAACATTCCATTAGCTGAGGCTTTAGAACAAATGCCACTTTATGCAAAGTTTCTTAAGGAACTTATCACCAAGAAGAGAAGCTGGCATGAGAAAGAGACTGTGATCCTAACCCAAGAATTAATTTATCAAACATAAAATGAGGTTTAAGTAGCGATGTATATTTAAAATCTAAAATGTTGTTAATTGAATAAAAAATCATAACCAAATTTTGATTAACTAATTTAATAAAATAATTTTAAAAACGATATCCATATTATTAAAAATTGGTTAACCAAAACTAAATTTTAAAAATCAATTTTTAACTGATTAATCAAAACCAAATTTTATGCTACTCTTAATTATTTCAAATTGGTTGTCTGTTTTTTTTTTTTAAATTGAGTTATTTTTTTAAAATTAATTTTTATTTTTATAACCGGTTAAAAATTAATTTTTTTATTTTTTAATCGATTAATAACTAATTTTATCACCTAAATTAAATATTTGATGACAGCCCTAGATTTAAGCACGTGTTCAAAAAGTTTTTTCAATCAGGGGTGAGCATGGGTAGCGGATACCCGATTATCCGTCCGAATTCGAACCAAACTAATTAAATTGGTTCTGGAACCGACGGGTAATTGGGTCCAACTAGAGGTGAGCACGGGTCGGTTTGGTTCGGGTTTATGGTAAAATTAGAACCGAACCGATCAAAATATAATTGGTTCGGTTTGGTTCAGATTTGCATTTTTTTGGTACATATACCCGAACCAAACCAAACCGATTAAAAACGGATTAGTTCGGTTCGGAAAATTGAGTACCCGATGACTTTGAAATTCATAAAAAAAAAAAACTAAATTTTTATCTTACAAATTCAACAAGTACAATAAATATGTAACATCAATAGAAATAATCCAAACATGTTAAATACCAAATACATTAAAAACTAAACTCATTAAAATCCAAACATATTAATAGTGATTATTTTTGTCTAATGAAAAAGTCATATATATATTTTTTATTTTTTATTTAATTAATATATAATCGGGTTCACGGGTTGGTTCGGGTTCCGCACCTCCAGAACCGATACCCGAACCAATCACTAACAAAGATCATCGGTTTGATTCGGATTGGACCCAATTATCCGTTAATTCCAGAACCAATTTAATTGGTTCGGTTCAGATTCGGACGGGTAATCGGGTACCCGCTACCCGTGCTCACCCCTAGGTTCTGCACCCCTAAAACCGATACCCGAACCAATCACTAACAAAAGACATTGACTTGGTTCGAATTGGACCCGATTACCCGTTGGTTTTAGAACCAATTTAATTGGTTCGGTTCGGATTCGAACGGGTAATCGAGTACCCGCTATCCTTACTAATATTATAGCTTAAAATCACATAGAGACAAAAGAGAGAGAGAGTTTATTAACAGAGAAGAATATTATAGTAAAAGAGAGAGAATGAAATGTTTTATTGCTGTGTGTCTAATACTCATGCCATACTATCACTATTTATACATGTACGAGCACTTCATTTTCAACTCTCAATTAATTTGATTTTGTCTTGAAAAAGATTCCTTTAGCATTGAGAAAGATAGCCACCCAAGATATACGTGGTCATCCATATCTTTATCACAACACTTTAAACTTTTTTACAAGTCAATGGCTATATCAATGTCGCAGATTTCACCCGTATGATTTTGCCTCAAGACACGGTAGAAACTAGGAGCTTGAGGCTGACCCAAGATACTATTGGCACTGCAACAGACGATATTCATACCACAATAGCCTCATAAGTCATAATAACAAGACTAAAAACATAATAACAAACTAATAATGGCATCATAATTTCATATGGAAGAACTGTGTGACTCAACTTGGTCAACAAAATTATTTAATTAATACAACTTTTTCTCCTATTAAGTGGACATCAATGCCATTCCCAGTGGTGTCACATCCTCCATTGCATGATTACTTGACCACCCTGAAAAATAGAAACAAGAAGGCATGCCTCTGTGGAGCCAAATAGCTTTCATTTCTGTAAATTGCTTTCAAGCCTTTTGATTGCAGCACTAACACCACTTTTTATGTCTCTCTTATCTAAGTTTTCATTTGCAGCTTGATTCCCTTCATTAGCTTTTTCTATCAGCTTCAAATGGAGCCAACCTGCCAACATATCATGAGACAAGAATTTCAACAAATATAGTGAAAACTTGGTTGAATATGAGAGATTGCTACCAGATTGAGCATCAAGTGATGCTTCTAACAGCATTATATTCCACAACATATTATATATGAAACTTATGCATCTGCAAAAGTCACATCGACAATCTGAGCTGACAAAGTATCAAGAAATATAGCTATGTTACCAAGAGGAAAGCAAAATGCTGCTCCCAAAACTGATCCTAGCATCATGTTCCTAGCTCGCCAACGTAGTGATCCTGGCACTAAAAAAGGAAACAATCTATTAATACAATGAAATGAATGAAAAATGAATTGTTTTTGTGATTCAGTCCATGTTATAAAGAGTCTAGTGGCAGAGTATCATTTCTTACATATTAAACCAAAAGCTAAAGCAGTAGCTGAACTAGCACCAACAACATTAAAAACATCATGCACACCTCGCTGCTCTACAAGTAAATTTTGTAAGCTATAAAATGCAGCAGTGAACATTCCAAGGCGTACTCCTCCAACTATTGAGCCCCGTGTAACCCTAATGAACCGTTTCTCCATAGCATCTCTCATCAAACGATATTGCTCACGTTTGTCTTCTGTACTTCCAAGCTTCAATGTCACTTCTGCGTCCTTGCTCTAGCAAAACATTAGGAACTTATAAATACCATGACTAAAATTGGATAATAAAGAATAAAACCTCCACCTTCACATACTTGACAACAGAATATTTAATCAACAAAGAAAAGATAAACCATAGCACTATGTTCATGGGTTTTGTTTCTCTGTCTAAAGAAAATGCTAGCAAGGTTTATTTTTGCATTCAAATATTAGCATTCATTCCATCTATTGATTATTGAAGTGGGTCAGGTATTTATCTCCTCAACTTCATAGCAATGCATTAAAAGGAAAACAAGCTTATACAAATAGTAGAAAAGAGTGAAACTTCACATTAGATGACATGAATAAAGAGGATATATACTATCTATTGTGACAAAATAGAAACATCTTTGCATTCATTTAAGAAAGTAAGTACTCAGTTATTCTTTGTACTGCAATTGCAATTCAACAAATTAAAACAACTCTAGCCTTTTTAGCTTAAGTTCTTGAAAACCTACAAATGGATCAAGTATACCTTTATGCCAGCCTGTTGACGGGATTAGACAATCTTTTGACATCTTTATGGTACACTAATGGATTGGTTTACACCTTCCTTCTGATGTTACTAGTTCCCCAAGAAAATAAATCTCATCAAGTTAGAAGGATTGAGCAAAAACTCTAACATTTTTTGGATTATGAATAAACAATATCAAAGATAAAGTTCAAGTACATTTAACTCTAAATAGTTTCTTACCATATTATGGAAGGTAGCTTAGCGTTATATACAAGTAGTTTTTCAAGGAAAATAAATCCTCTGCATCCACACAAAAAGAAAAAAAAAAATTCTTTTGACATCAACACCAAAGTGTTATTCATGACACATCTAACAGTAAGCAAAAGAAGATCACTTTCATACACTGAGTTACACGCAACATTGAATTCTATAATGTAAAGAATGAAATCCATGATTGTAGTCTGGATGTTAGCAGTAACACCTGTTCTGTATTCAGCATAAAACACTCTCGTAGCCATACGGGAAAAAATAAAGAAAAAGGAATCGAGGCCTCTTGTAATCAGAACTTACAACAGAAGCATGCCTCCTTGCTACCGCCTATAACATGCCAGTAAATATTCCAATAACAGTTGTTGTACCCCAGTTAACAGCTAACTTTGGGGAGGCCTGGTAAAGGAAATTAGATAATATCAATGAAACTAATAATTGAATGAACTCAGGATGGTGAAGGCAAACACATTTCATAGTTATCTTCAAGAACCTAGAAGAAAAGGAAATGGGCCCAAATCAATGCTTTTTCCAATTTACTAAATTATTTCCAATATACCAATACAGATTGACCTAGGGTTGGTCAAATACATATTCATTATATTAATATCTTTGTGCAGTGGCAAAGAAACCAGTTCACTTACGAATACCTTCATATAAACAAGAAAATTTTAGTGAACCCTACTCAAATTCTTTGCCTAATGCTACTATATCAAATATTGCAGCTAGATCAATTTAAGAATAATAATGATATAAAATTGAGGAATAAAGAAATATGTGAGGAGTTTCGTACAATTGGTGTGGGGGATTCTGCGTCGTCGGTGGCTTCCATGGCGGTAAACGCCGTAAAATGGAAACGGAGTTGTGTACGGAGAAATTAGTTAAATTAGGTAACCAAATCGAAATGGAAGGAGCTCTAAATTCTCAATTTCTCATCGTCAAATCTGCCCGCGTTCTGATCGGCGTCGGCACTGACAGTTGTGACTCGTGAAAACAACTTCCTTCCTCTTCTTTGTCAGTCGATGTCACCTTTCGTTGTGACACCTTCTTCGCCAGTCCATTCACCCGAGTTTTTAAAATAGTATTTACTATCTAGACGTAAAGTTTAATGTGGCTATTACCAATTAGTACAATTGAAAGACCTTACTGCAGAGTATTTATTAACATTGCAAGCAATATGCCCCCAAAATGGAAGTTTACAATAAAAAAATAAAACAATATAACACTGCAGAGTATTCATTTAATTACTCAACTAATTAGAGTACAGTTTACATATAATTTCTTCATAGTTACTATCTTATATATAGTATGTACCGCTAATATAAATCTAAATCTCACCATTAGTTCTAGCTTTCTTTCAATTTTTTTTTCGTTTATCTGCTACCATGAATTATAACAGTAAATGAATAGCATAATATTTTTGAAGTTAAAAATCAAAATTAGATTATAGAAGATCCTCAGTTCAAAATCAAATCTAGCTTTTATATAAGAGCAAGATTCTATTAATATTTAAAAAAATTGAACAGCTCGATTATTTTAGAGTGATCAAGATTGTTTTATTCAACAACTAAGAATGTATAATTTCAAAGATTGAACAGAAAATAAAACAATTAACACTTTAACATATAACATTCCCCAAAAATTATAGACTAACCTGACTGAGTGACCGAAGAAGACGACGCTGGAGCCTGGAAGAAGCTGGCTGCTAGTAGGGGTGTAAGTTATCGAACCGGACCGAAAATAGAATACATGTATAATAGAATACAAATACTATATTTACATAATTCTCTCTCACACACACACTATTTTACATGACTTTTCTTTGTTTTCACATGACTTATAATTAATATGTTTCACAATTTGTTGTTGTGGCTTCGTGCTTCTCCAATGACAACTGATATTGAGGAGCTTATTTAAGAGTTTGAGAAACTTGAATTAGGTATGCAACAAAGAAATTTGTTGTTCCTTTTATGGTTTATGTTTATAATTTATAATCTATATTATGTTTATAATCTATAATGATTTTTTTGTTTTATTTTTGTAGAAATTGCACCAACCGGAGAAGATGATGATGAGTCTGGTGTGGATTCAGATTAAGCATAGTGGCTGTTTGGTTTTTATTTATTTTAAAGTGACTGTTTCAGTTTAAAATGTGTTTATTTTTGCTGTTTTGCTAGACATTTTTAATTGTCTTTGTTTTATGTTTAATTAAGTTGAATTTGTATTGAATTTGGATGTGATATACTCTTGTTATTCTAGTTTATTGAAAGTTTTAAACTTCATTTTATGGTAATTTAAATTCTGATTATTAGGTGTAAAAAAATCGAAAAAACCGACCGAACCAAACTGCTGTTGGTTCGGTTCGGTTCGGTTCGGTTGTTCAAACAGCAGCCAACCGAATGGTTGATATCATTGTAGAACCGATCAGGTTGGTTCGGTTGGTTTTCAGTCCAAAACCGAACCAAACCGAACCGATTACACCCCTAGCTGCTGGAGAGGGAACGGCTGACTGAAGACGAAGCTGGCTGTTGGAGAGGGAACCGCGAACAACGATGCTAACAGAGATACCGACTGAGACGCCAACAACAGAGAAAAAGTTGGTTGCTGCGTCGCTACTACTACCAGGAAGACGATGGAGAAGACGATGCACCAGATGGTCCCACGGACGAGGTGGAGAAGACGATGCGCCTGACGCCTAATGGAGAAGACGATGAAGATTGGAGAAGCTGGTTGCGTGGTAGGAGGAAGCTCTGCCTCTGCTAGGGTTTCTACTTTTTGGGTTTACTCCATGGTTCCGCCGTTAGTAAGATAGTATTAGGGTTATGAGTTGGAAAACACATAAAAAGTCATATATATATATATATATATTATTTATTTATTTAATTATGATCGGGTTCACGGGTTGGTTCGAGTTTCGCACCACAAAATCGATACCCGAACCAATCATCAGCAAATGTCATCGGTTTGGTTCGGGTTGGACCCGATTACCCGTCGGTTCCAAAACCAATTTAGTTGGTTCGGTTCGGGTTTGGACGGGTAATCGGATACCCGCTAACCGTGCTCACCCCTAAATTAGATAGTAACAAATACATGACTTCTCTTATTTTATGTATTTTGTAAGTTCAAAAAAATGGGAAAAATTAACCCTAAAAGTGATACGGTTGTTGGAAGTACTTCTTCTCCAAGTGCAGCTACTCCCGCTGCTAAGAACGATGGTCTTTCTGGTGGAACATCGCAAAGTCCAGCTCCCCCACCGTTGCCTGCCTCAAATCCTTCATCAGAAACATAAACCGAAGCTGCTGGAACTACTGGCGAGCCTCCAAAAGAGGTAAAATGTAAACCCAGTAGAGCACCTAGTAGTGTTTGGGCGCATTTTTCTATAAGTTTTTTTAATGAAGCCTGCTGCAACTATTGTAAAAAAAAATATGCATACAATAGTTCTAGTCATGGTACAACAAACTTGCATAAACATTTAAGAATTTACACTAAAAATCCTCATAAGCAAGCTGAAGAGGGGCAGAAAAATATTGCACTTGGGAGCCAATTTGAGGATGACCCTAATGCAGTCACTATGAAACTTGTTGATTTTAATCAAGAGAAAACTCGTCTTGCTCTTGCAAATATGATAATTGTTGATGAACTTCCTTTTAAATTTGTTGAGACTTAAGGTTTTAGACAATTTATAAGTAAAGCACAACCTAGGTTTAAGGTTCCTCCCGTTGGACAATTGCTAGAGATTGTATGGCTTTGTTTAGATATGAGAAAGAGAAGTTGAGAAATTTGTTATCTGAAAATCGCCAAATGGTTTCCCTTCCTACCGATACTTGGACCTCAATTCAGAATTTGAATTATATGTGTGTGACTGCGTATTATATTGATGAGTCTTGGACATTGCATAAAAAAATATTGAATTTTGGTTTGATTACTGATCATAAGGGTGAAACTATAGGGAGAGCCTTAGAACAATGCTTGCAAGAGTGGGGTATTAGAAGGATATGTTGTGTAACTGTTGACAATGCTAGTGCTAATGGTATTGTAATTTCGTATTTACTTAGAGGCATGGGTGATTGGAATGGGTCAACATTGTTAAATGGGGAGTTCATGCATATGAAATGTTGTGCTCACATATTAAATCTAATTGTCGATGATGGTATGAAAGAGATTGATAGCTCAATAACTAAAATCAGAATTGCATGCAAGTTTGTTAGGTCATCTCCTTCTAGGATGCAAGCTTTTAAGAGGTGTGTTCAAGAGGCTAATATAACTTGTAAAGCCAGTGTAGTGTTAGATGTGCCTACTAGGTGGAACTCTACCTATTTGATGCTAGAGGCTGCTGAGAAGTTTGAATCGGCTTTTAGTCGGCTTAGTTATCAAGACTCATTTTATTTGTTGACGCTTGAGTCTGAAGGAGGACCTCCTGATGCTAATGATTGGAAAAGGGCACGTGTGTTTGTGAAGTTCTTGAAAATATTTTATGATGTAACTCTTACTTTTTCTGGTTCTTTGAATGTCACATGTAATAATTTTTTCAATAAATTGTGTGACATTCAAAAAATTTTGAATAAGTGGAGAAAGATGGCGACACAAATGAAAATGAAAGTAAAACTAGACAAATATTGGGAGGGTGATGGCATAAATTATTTTTTCTTTGTGGCTGTTTTTCTTGATCCTCGTTACAAGTATGAGTATGTTGAATTTTGTTTTAATCGGGTGTATGGGTTGAATCAAGCCAAAGATATGTTGAAAAAATTGAAGGATATCATTCATAAGTTGTTTGAGTATTACTCCATGATATATCCCCTTCCGGATGGTAATTCTTCTGGTAGTTTTAATTCTAGTATTACCTCTCATGATCATGGGGTTGGTGGTGAAAATGCAAATGAGGAGGAAGATGACTTCGAAGATGAGTCTAGATTGAGGGTTAAAAAAAGCAAGGTGAGGTCAAAAGGAATGAATTAGAAAGATACATGGAAGATGATGTGGAGGATAACATTTCCGGTTTTGACATTTTGCGTTGGTGGAAATTGAAATCAATGAAGTATTATGCTCTTGCTCACATGGCTAAGGATTTGTTGGCTATTCTCGTCTCTACCGTATCTTCTGAGTCGGCATTTAGTACTAGTGGTCGTGTGCTTGACCAATTTAGAAGCTCATTAAGTCCTTCTACTGTTGAGTCTCTAATTTGCTCACAAAATTGGTTGAAGACTCAAAAGAAGATGTATGACTTAAAGCAAGAACTTAAGGACCAAGAAAAACTTGAATTAGGTAACTATTTTTAAATTATATTGCTTTAAATTATTATGTAATTGTTGTTATTGTTGAGTCTTTAATAATAATTTAATTACTGTTAATGTAGAGCTTTCAACTTTAACAATATCTAATGAAGCCATTAGAGTTGATGTTGTTTACAACAATTTGAGGTTAATATTTTTTCACTAATTATTTATTTGTTGAATTACTTTTAATTAATCAATTTTATATATTAACATTAGCTAATTATATGCTGATTTTTTGAAGGTCACAACTTCTCTCTTAAATATGCTTGGTTGATGGAGTGAAGGATTATGAAGTGAAGACTTCGAAAATTAGACAAATATTTCTATTGCACTTTTGTATTTAGCTTCTAATGTTTAGATTTTAATGTGTTTTGGTTTTAGCTTCTTTCAAAGATTATTCACTAGACTTTTGTATTTAACTTCTAATATTTCTATTGCACTTTTATATTTTCATTAGACAAAGATTATTCACTTTTAATATATTTGGATTTTGATGAGTTTAGTTTTTAATGTATTTGGTATCTAATATGTTTGCATTATTTCTAATCTATGATGTATAGACACTGACACGGACACGGGACACGCTGACACACGAATTTTAAAATCTTACATGACACGGGGACACGCATACATATAAAATATAAAGTATTTTTTAGATAAATCGTAATGATATTTTGATATTTTATTGACATTAAAATATAAATTAAAATTTTTAATTATTTTTAATGTCTTATTTTAATTATATCAAGTATTTAAAATAATTTTTGTTTTAATAAATAATAATATATATTATATCTAAATTTATTTTAAAAATATATGTTAAGAATAAGACAAGACACGTTGACATGTGATGGTATTTAGGTGTGTCCAGATGTATCCGAAGAAAAATTTTTTATTTTTTATTAAGACACGGTTGGACACAGCAGACACACGTGTCGGACGAGTGTCAGTGAGTATCGTGTCCGAAATGTGTCCGAGACGCGGACACGACAACTCAACAAAGTGTCCGTGCTTCATAGTTTCTATTGATGTTACATGTTTATTGTATTTGTTGAATTTTTAAGATAAAAATTTGCCAATTTGATTTTTTTATGAATTTTAAAGTTATCGGGTACCTACTATCCGAACCGAACTAATCCGCTCTTAATCGGTTTGGTTTAATTCGGGTAGAAACACAAAAAAATACAAATTCAAATCAAATCGAACCAATTTTTTTTTATCAATTCAGTTCTAATTTTACTTTAAACCCGAACCAAACTAACCTGACCTGTGCTCACCCTATTTTCAGTTCTTATGAAATTTGCTGTTAAAGCGTGAAATTTCAAAATCATCCTTGTCCAAATTATAATATTCCAAATGTATCCTTGCCTTTATCTAACCATGTTGCTCTTGCTCTCCTTTCAACTCTTTAGTGTAAACTGTAATTGAGCAGTGACAACAGCTGAGGTCCTTGGAGCAGTGCGCCGTCGCCACCGCTCGCCGCCGACGCAGTGCGTCTTTGCCCGCTCGTCAGTGAGCCACTGCCACTGTGCACCACCACCCCTGTATTTGTGTGCGACTCCTCCTAAGTGACAAGTTGTGTAAATCTTGTATATTTTCGCTCTTTGCTTGTGTTTTCTGAAACTTGCCATTACATGCTCACTAAGTTTGTTAATGCTTTATGTTATTACGATGCCCTAGCAGTTAGTTATTAGCGTATTCTTCTTGAATCAATATCTACAGCAGTAATTCATCGTTCATCGTTGTGTTCAAGTCTCTTTGGCCACCTAAGCATCGAGTAACACTATAAGAAGAGAGATGAAAGCCCCTTCCTCTCTGTTCCTGAGGGGCCACATTCCTTGCGCCAATTCACTCCTCACTACTTACAAAGGTTCTATCCACTTCCCTCATTTCTCAACTCTTATCAAGTGTGACCACAAAAATCGCTTTCCAATAATCAATTTTCTTACTTGGCACACGGCTGTATTGTTATGTGATTAGCTGCAATTGTTGGCTGTTGACTTTGATATTCCTTCCATCGGTAGCTTTTCATTTACATTTTCCCATTCAAATGAAGTTTCAGTTTCCTTTGTAGTTGACTATAGTTGGGTATTAATGCAGGAGCACCCAATGCAACAAAGCATCCCATCTTCTACTTCTGTAAGAGCATCCAAACTAATTCATATGAAATTGCTAATGGAAGCTACAATCCCACTGTACAGCAGACAAAAGAAAAGAGTATGATGGTATGTGTTACTCCCATAACTGTCATGTGCTATCATGAAAGTTTATCATGATTGGTTTTTTCTAAATACAAAAGTTAGCTCAAGGAGGAGGACTAATGAAGCTATTAATAAAGGGTAATATTGGCCAATAGCCTAGTAGACTTAACACCTCCACATCGCTCTAGCACTAGGCCATAGCCATTTGGAATGTGAAGTTTGCGGATCAGATATTTATGGCATATGATATTGTTACATCATTAAATTGATGTAGTGGATTATCTATTAAAATGGTTGGAAAAGACTTGGTTGTTGTATAAAATTTTATATGATTAGAACTTCCAATTCAGTGATGGATTTTGTGAGTAAACAAATCAGCAAAAAGTTATTTAATGCAAGTATAAGCGTTATTTTATGGTGAACTTATGTAACTCGATCATCTCCTTTATATTCAACATCTTTTTAGAGCAGATGTTTGGGCAAGTTTCAGTCGGAAGGATTTAGGCATTTGGCTTCTATTTGGTCCAAAGAGCATGGCAATTTTAGAGGGGTTTCCTTGTTGAGTCTTCTTTTGTCTATTCTTATTTTTATAATGAGGATTCTTTCTTCTAAAATATTTTTTTTGTTATATTCTTCTTTTATCAATGGATATTCTCCTATTGAAAACTAGCATGTTGTCATTAGTATTTTCTTTAACCTTGGCATAATCTTTGTTTCTTTTGTTTTTATCTAAATATCCAATTTAGTTATTCTTTCTTATGAGTGTTGTTTTGGTAGCATGGAAATATTTGCTTATGTTAAATATAATTATTCAAACTGTAGGAGAAGCAATCTAAAAAAATTGAATCTATTGGAGCTTTTCAAAAGTTGCCAATAGTGATGCCATCTATTGACATTCTTGAGTCAGCCCTAAGAAAGGTGAAGAAGATTTCTCCAACGAAAGGTTCTTGACCTCAATTTGTACTTAATTTAGTTACATGTTAATCTCTTTCATCAACATTGAATTTTGGTTTGCATAAACTGTAGGAATTGCAAATATTGCAAAAAGAGAGAAAAACAAGGGTGCTAAGCAACTTGATGCATTAATGAAAGTATGTTATTAACTTCCTCATATTCAATGCCTAGAGCTATATAATGCCTATTTTGGGCTTTCTGGCAATATGTCTTATAAATCATAAAGTGAATAGGGATAAAGTTAATGCTATAGTTCTTGCTAGGAACTTGCTGTTCCTTTGAGGACGTATGTGGAGAACTTTCCTGATAAAGCATATCTTCATCCTTATGAAAGGTCTCTTATTGAGTTGACACTTGGAGACGGATACTATGAAAAGGTATGTTTAAAGAGTTGCATTGCAGCACTGGACATGTTTTAGACTTCCATTTGCATGTTCCCATAATTATTAAGGGTACAGTACTATATGTTATATTGAGATAAATCTGTTATATGTTAGACATAATTTTTCTACTGTAGATTTACAATTGTTTAACAGGTACTAGGAAAAGTAGATACATTAAGGAAGAGGGTAGTCTCTGTTGGAAAGGAACATGCTTCACTTTGTGCAAAGGTATCTAATTATTTACATAATTGTTTGACATATTTCTTGGTTGCGTATGAAAATACCAAACCTGTTAATTTATGAAATTGGGAACGAAACACCCGATCTGGCAACCCTTGGTTTCTAGTAAAATTCAGTCTCTGATTTTATAGGGTGAAGTTCTCTGTTTGCTCACAAACTGTTAAAAGTTCTATTTTTGCTCATTCAAACCAATGAAGTTTCTGGTTTGCCATCTCGTAAACTCACTTATTGGACCAGCAGACCAATTTTTTTGGGTCAATAGCAGCTTTCAAGCTCATGAAACAGGCCAACCTATGCACTATCTTACCCAAGTCCGAGCTAAGATGTCACATTCTGTCCTCATATAGGCTATGATGTTTGGCAGCTATTTGTCCTTGCAAAGGTGGTTGTAATTTTTCTTTCTCTTTCAAGATTCGTCAAGCTTTTCAAGCCAAATCCATTGATGGTTACCTAGTTATATTGTAGTGATTGGAGAAGAAAATGACTGGATATTGATTATATAAAACAGAGGTGATCAATTGGCAATTAGTAAAATGGGTTTTGAGTAACAGCTCAGTCTCTCCCACATTCTAATCCAATATATGCCTTCCTCTCCTAACCTCTCCACACCTTACATATAATCCCATTCACTATTCTCTCTCCACCAGTTCACCATTCTGTTATGCTCTATAGGATTCCATGCTCACCGTTCTAGTTATGTTTTAATGAGATTTTTACGGTCCTAGTTATGTTTTTCTGCTTCTCTAGCCTCCAGAACCATTCCATCATCACTACTATAAGCATTTTATTGTGATCCATGCCCTATTAATGATGGCTGTGCCTGTGATGCTGTTGCTTCAAACATTACTGATGAACATATCTCAAGTTTTGAGTAGCTTTTTTGAAAACTTCTGTGTTTTACAAATTATTTACACCCTCTATACAGTCTCTGATGTAGCATCTATCCCGCTGTCTTATCTGCCAATATATTTTAGAATTGACTGTTGTGTGTTGCCGTCCAAGATTGACAGCTACAAGATCTATCAGATGGAGAGTCCCGATATATTGCTTCATATAACCATCATATTATTTTGTTGTTTGTATATACCACATGCTATAGTTTCCTTTCCTAAAATGGTTGACATACTTCATCTTCCAACAGTCTTCATCAAAGAGAGAAGCAGAGGAACGATTGAATGGGGTAAGTTGCAAATCCCACATGGAAAT
>NC_029790.2:124492277-124504092 GCF_000816755.2 Arachis ipaensis
TTTCTTTAATCCGATGGTGTGATACAGGGTCTTAAGAAAATTGAAGAGATCTTTGCTAGTGAACGGAAAGTTGTCGATGATTTGTTAGGCATAGCCAAGGTATTCTGCATTTCAGCATTCACAGATATAGTTCTATTCTATAGATAGCATTGACAGCCTTACTGCATATGTTGGGTTTTAGTATCAGTTCTATTCTAATAATTAATTATGCTCTAGAGCTGTAGTATTAATGAGCTGCTGCTCATATCTGATTCAGTGGCTGTGAGAGGATGTTATAGGCAGTTAAGAAGTTATTACTCTGTCACAGTAGTTACACTTTGATATTAAAGCCCCTTACATTATCTTATGTTTATGTAGTCTTTAAACATCAGAATTGATTGTAATATCCAAATATCATTCGGAATCCTGAAACTATTCTCCATGCCTTTTTCCATAGAGGTTAGCTACATGAATAGTGTCTTAGTAAACTGCGTGCAGCGATATTATCTGATTTTTATATGCATATACGATATCCATCTGATTTTAATCGTATATGCATATATGCATCCGAGTTCTATGGTTTTCCATCTGCATCTTGGGAATCTTCTTTCCTTTGGTTTTTCAATAATTTTCCATCTGATCATAATCCATATCATATTGTCTACCTGATTGCTGATTAATGTTACAGACTTTGAGGGCAATGCCTGTAATTAATTTGGAAACACCAACACTATGCCTTGTTGGAGCTCCTAATGTTGGCAAATCTAGTTTGGTTCACGTACTTTCTACTGGCAAGCCCGAGGTATGCATCTGAATCTTTTAAAAGTTCTTTGTTCAAATCCTGATTATGTACTATACAGTTTGAGTTTTTGAAAAGCTTGAGCTTGAATTGAATTATTGATCTTCCTAACATGTCTATCATGAATTAACACTCTCAAAAAGCTTATTTGGTTAGGGCAGATGATGGCTGTATAATTTACATCTATTCATTGTTAGTAGAATCAATAAATAAACTATCTGCCTTCAAGAATGTCTTTTATATTTTCTATGAGCTCTCAATTAAATTCTTTTACTATTAAAAGGAAAATAAATATTTTACTACAGCAACTGCAAAAGTAATTCTGAAGATTTAAACATATGATCAGCCATGTAATATTTTTCCCTCCTCTTCCCTTTCTTTTCTACCTAATATTCCAGATTTGTAATTATCCGTTTACAACAAGAGTTATTCTTATGGGTCATATTGTCTTAAACTACCAGAAGTTTCAGGTTAGCATTTTATTCAAGTTTTTATTTGCTATTTTGCGTTTTTCTATTTCAGCCAAATGTATTTGCAATGATGACTGTAGGTAACAGATACTCCAGGCCTGCTGAAGAGACAAGATGGTAATTAACATTTCCTTTATTTTTGCCAATTTCTAAGTAGTATAATTTTATCTTATTTTCTAAATGTTATCTGCTAGACTTCCAAAAGAGTTTATGATACTAGGACGCTGGTACAAGTATCTAGAATGAACAAGTACGGAAAGGGGATAGATTATTTTGTAAAAGTTAAGGATATGAGTACAATTGGGTATGGCAAGTTCTCCTGCAACTGTAGATCATTTTTGTCTCCATTGGGTAGAGACAGGAAACCAGGCTGCTCATGGGTTATAAAAGAAAAAGAGAAAGCTGCCACCACATAAAACCTCACTCCAATTAGAATGTATTGACTGGATTGTAGTCGAGCAAAATGAAACAATTAAGATACCATATTGAGAGAGTGTGAGTCAGAGAAAGAACAGAAATAAAGGCGGAGAATAATGCCTGAAGGTACCCTGCCAGGCCAACTTGTCATAAAAGGCGGGTCGGACATGGAATTTGAGCCCGAAAGACAGCTCGACCACTTTTTTTGTGACCACTTAAAACTAAAAAAAATTAATGAAACAATGAAACATTTTTTGGTATATTGCTAATTTATTATATAATAATAAAACATTTTTTCATTAAAAAAAAAATATTAGTGCTTAATTCTTTTGAAAACTGTTTTTTAATATTATTTTAAAAAAATAATTTTTGGTAGGCTATTTGCCAGTTCACCAAAAAAGGGATGGATCGGCATATTTGGCCCATATTTTTAGCCGGGCGGGTAAAACATTTTTTCATTAAAAAAAAAATATTAGTGCTTAATTCTTTTGAAAACTGTTTTTTAATATTATTTTAAAAAAATAATTTTTGGTAGGCTATTTGCCAGTTCACCAAAAAAGGGATGGATCGGCATATTATTTTTATATTTTTATGCCGGGCGGGATAGGGGGCAGGGTGGGCCAGCCTGCTTGCCAACCCTCCCCGTCACTATCCAATTTCAAATTCTAGTTAGTCCTCTTTAGTTTGGTAGGTTTCATGATTTTCAATGCCTTCTCTGCTCTGCATCTCTGCAGATCATTGTTTAGGAGTTCTAGTGTGCATTTTTCTGCGATTGTTTCTGGTGTGTCCTGGACATTCTACCTTAATTCTTCAGGCTTGGTATGTTCAAAAGTTTTCGGGTTTTCCCTATTAATCATTTTCACCTGATTATGGTTAGAGATTGTCTCCCATAAAGGTGCAAAGATCTTTGTTATTGTATAATCTTTTTTAATTAAAAAATCCTGAAATGTATGTATGTTTCATGTTGTTTCCTTATCTGGTATACAAAGTCATTGGCATCCAGTACTGTAATAATTAGTTGATTTGTCATTGTTTCTTATAAATTGCCATTGATTCTCCTTGTTCTAATGTGGTTTTAAATGACTTATGTCCTTCAATTTATGATTTATATGCTTTTATTTTCCTGGTTTTTAGAGGACAGGAATAATTTAGAGAAGTTGACTCTTGCTGTCCTTTCACATCTTCCAACAGCAGTTTTATATGTTCATGACCTTTCTGGGGAGTGTGGCACTTCACCATCTGATCAGGTATGCTTTTTATGACAATTGAGTTGATAAAATAACTAAATTAAGGCTTAAACTAAATTTTTAATTACGGGCTATAAATATTATTGAAATATGTACTTTTTATGTAGCTCATCAGGTTCCTTTTAAATTAGATGTATGTGAAAGCCTTATATTTTGTTTTTAAGATGTTTATTGCTTCTGTATTCATGATCCTTTGAATATTTGTTTCGGATGTACAATTCAAAGTTTTACCTTAGATATTCCATTGTATTTGAAGTATTGTCCATTGAGGCTCTTTTTGGTCTATATTGATATATGATAAGCTACAATTACATGATAAAGATATTGCGATTGACCAATTGATGTTCATCCTTCAGATTTTTTTGTCTGTCTGTTAAACGTTACTTTATTCCAGTCATGCTTTTTATTAATGGTGTTTATGAGTTGGTTTGGATCAATTTTGACGTAACAACTAAACTGATTCAGCCAATTAGAATTATTTTCTCAGGATTAGATTGGTTTTTTCAATTAAAAAAACTAAACCAACCTAATGCAATCAAAACTGGTTTAGACTGTCCTGGTTAATTCAATATTTGGGGTTCTTTTTTAATGCGAAAGTTGTAAATTAATAATAAAGGATATGAGACTTTTGTGTAATTGAATAGACTAGAAAGAGGACTAAATTTATATTTTTGGGCAGTCATCCTGTAGCTAGAGGTACAAGAGACCTATGAAAATCACAGGAGATATTATTAAAAGAGATTTAAATATTAATAGTTTAAATATGAATGTGATTCCAGACAGAACACTATGATGTTATTTGATCCCGACTCCACCTTGTTGGAGAAGGCTTGCTTCTTGTCTTATTGTAGAATTTGGGTGTTTGAGGAAAAAAGAATTGAAGAAACTTAAAATGGGACTAATCGGAGTGTAAATTTACTCGGGAATATCCCCAAGACTCCAATCAGTGTGTGTACATATACGCTGAATACATAATTGTGTACATAATCAAGTGCCTTAAATTTATAGAATGACGAACAAATTGACATTAATAAGTATCCTATGTTCTATCCTATTTCTGTAGCATGTCAACGTTATTTACATCAAAACAACGCTCCTCAAGGCATGCATGTATATTTTATGCATCAAACATGTTACATATGTTTGTAACTCTTACTCCCATGTATATTGACAAAGCATCAGTTGATGATGGTTGGTTATGCAGTTTTCAATATACAAAGAGATCAAAGAAAGGTTTAGTGGACATTTGTGGCTTGATGTTGTATCCAAATTTGATCTGTTGAAGTCATCACCTGTGGTCTATGCAACAGAAAAGCCATCTCCCACAGAATTTGATCTGGAGAAGTACCGGAAATCAGGTCCTGATGCAGCTATTCATGTATCTGTCAAAACACAAGAAGGACTAAATGAGGTCAGGCAAATCTGTTTCAAGATTTCATATTTCAGCTAGAATCTTTCATGGTTCGGGTTATATAAGAATAAGGCCACAGCAGTGTCTAGCAAGTAACATTTTTGTCAATGAAAATGGGTAGGGTTAAGTGTAGATCTTCTTGAATAGGAATTGGCACTAAATTAACTACTAAGATTCATTGCTTTTAATGTGTAGCTGAAGAAAAAAGTGCATGAGCTGCTTAGCCTGCAGATGGCGAAGATAAAAGATACGATGGAACAACCAAGAGAAGTGAAAGGTACCACTAGCGTAACACCAAATTTGTGAAGAAATTCGCAGCTAAAATAGAGGAAGTTGAAGTCTTCATAAAGCCTGTAAATCTTTGTAAAATATGTTAGGCACCATCTATGCCGCACCTCCATACTCGAAAACCAGCAAAAGCTTCATTACAGGCTCCTCTAAGCAATTAAGCACCACAGAATTGATTGAGCGTAGCAACAAGAGCTGAATCTTAAGTGCTTATGTACCTTGGCATCTTTGAGATCTTTATTGTTACATTCACATTGGAGATACAATGAAAGCTTGTTTGTTTGTCGCCTTTGAACTTTCAATCAATTTGGCCACGGCATGTAACTTTTGTTATCATTTCGTTGTAACCTTGATGAGCTCAAAACTCAAATCTTGTCAGAAATAATGATAAAATTGGTTTGACAAAACACTGATAATTTATTTTCCATTCTTGTTTGTCATGTAGGTGAGAGTAAAGTTTTACTTTTACCCCATAAATAATTATTACAAGTTTAATTTTGCTTGAAAAGTAGATATATTGTATGGAAGACAGCATATATAAAGGAATGTTTTTCATTTGATGAAAGAATTTACATTCTCCCAAACGTCATGGTTAGCTTCTACATTCTATTTACGAAGACAAGAGAATGCTTGAGCCAGAAAAATAATAATGCAAAAATGCTGTTGTTCAGTTCATTCTTGTCAAATGCTAATTTAGGCAGCAATAATGGTGGTAATTTGATGGACTTGGTTGGTTGCCTTTTGTTCTTTACTTGAAACATAGTGAAGCAGAACTATCAAAGACAAATTAAAGTCCTCTTCCTTTTTGGCTGAGATGAGTAACCAGTTCCTGCTTTATGTAAAATGCATCACTGTCTCTTCAATAATAAGTTTCAAACTTCACTTTCACCCAACAATGGTAGTGAAGGTGGATTACAGAAAAATCACAACTTACATAAAGCCAAAACAAAAGAAAAGGAATAAGAAGGAAATAGCTCAAGAAGTAGGACAATATGGTTTCCCCTTTCATCCTCAGTTGCAAAAGTAAACCAAGACCAATGACTCTGACAGTCACACTTTAAGATTAATCCATAATTACCTCCCTGCAATAAGAATCTGCTGTAGTCTCACACCTGCATAAGGAACCTGCTGCTAATTCCTTTTTTAAATTCATAAACTCCTTCTTTTGCACCTAATATCAATCCCTTGTACCCATATGAACAATGAAGAGCAACCAGCAGTGTATCAAGAATCATCTCAAAACAATGACAGAAATTAACACATACAAACATAACTATAAATCATCTCAAAACACAATCCTGCACAGAAATTTTGCAACTAGTAACTGACGGCACCAAGCATTGCGCACGAACATACTGTGATGAGATTATATACAATAAACAAAAGAAGATTTGAACATATGGTATTAATATAGAACTTATCAAAGATTGTGGCTAAATAATCTATAAGACTGCAGAACTGAGAATTGCACTAAGGTTTTGGGACTCCTAATGTTTGGAGTTGCATTGATATACTAAAACAGAAAACTATTTGAAGAACATACTTGGATCAGAATATTTTTTTTCAAACTGATTAGGCGATAGGAAAGTAAATAAATTTACAAATTAACTTCCTCCACCCAAGNNNNAAGACAAGTCCCCTTTTGTATTACACCTTTAGGAGTTAACACTGCTATACACAAATGATATAGTTAAGTTAGCAAGTATTATAGACAACTGAAATTACTGTACTCAAAATCAGGTTCTGTATCCAACTTTCACTTGATCACTTGATCTTGCATTGCTGCTCGGCTGTACCTATTCCTCCGTGACAACTTGTTCACAATGGCTGCACTCTTCAGTACTGGAAACTCTCAACTGCAATTTCGAGTATAAGAATTAGATAATGGAAAAACAGCCATAATAGAACACGTATAAGATAAGCACAAAATCAGCAAAGCAACATAAACATTATCAAAGAAGCCACTCCCACCTTAAGCTTGAATTTCAGGAAATTTTAGGATCCAAATTATCAATCAAATCAGAGTCCTTTGGCTGCACCACACAGTCACCAAACAAGTCCCTCAGTTTCCCATGGCGCACCATGTTATCGAGAATTTCATCCTCGAATTCCACGGCAGAACTCTTGGGCTCATCCTGTTCAGTGTTCTTTGCTGAAAAGACTAGTTCAGACAACCGGTCCTTCTTGGCCTGATGGCAGTATTTTGTATACTCGGTGGTCCCATGTGTTATGAGATGGTAAGTGTAGACCACCTTCTTTTGCCCCAGCCTATAAGCACGGCTGATAGCTTGCCTTTCGACCGAGGGGTTCCAAACCACATCCAGCAGCACCACCCTGGAAGCACCAACCAGACTGATTCCTTCACAGCAAGCTTTTGTGGATGCAAGCAAGATCTTTGCTTGGCTGTTTGGATCATTGAAGGAATGAATGAGTAACTGCCTTTGGTTCTTATCCAGCTTTCCACTCATGTAGAAAACTTCTTTTTTCTCAGTCCAATTGAAAATTGACTTTAATTGCTCCATGATTAAAGTCAAAGGATCAAGGAACTGGCTGAACACAAGCACTTTCTCGTTCATTGCATCACAGATCCTTACAAACTCCACCAAAAATCTTGTTTTGACACCAACAGTTGGATTCAGTTTGAGGTCTTTCAACTGTTCCATGTCAACAAGAGCTCTTTCCTTAGGTGAAAGAGTGCAGCAAAGGAAAAGGGATGGATGGACAGACACCAAGGCCGACTTGCTATCAAAAGGCAATGTATTTGGATGTCCTTCAATGCCCTCAAGAAGTGTTTTCTGCAAATCACCTGGCATTAAAGTCACCACGCAGTCTTTCAAGCCAGGAAGATTCTTCTGAAGAATACTGCCTTTGTGAACATGCACAAATGGATCCATCAGCTGCTTCAACTGCTTGATGTTCTCATCATTTAGATTCTCAGTTCTGACTGAAGAAACTGGTTCCCAACTGAGACCTTTAGATTCTTTCTTCTCTTGCATCAATCTTCTTTGGCAGAACTTTTTAAGCTCAGGAGGTATGGTATCCGGAAAGGACGGTCTGACCACGCAGATTGTATTGTAAAGCTCCAGAAAATTGTTCTGGAAAGGAGTCCCGGAAAGGATGATTCTCTTGTGAGTTTGAATCTCAGAAAGAACCTTCCAAATCTGACTACTCTGATTTCGTGGCGTGTGTCCTTCATCCAATACCAACAATCCAGGAACTTCAAGAAGGATTTTTCCCATGACCCCTCTGGCAGCATTCTCCTTCAAGCTTTTATCACGCTTCAAGCCGGTAAGCCTCTGAAATAGACTGTAGCTGATTCCAAGAATACTTGGTTCTTTGAACCAAGAATACAGCTTCACCATCCGGATATCTTCCTGGCTTGGAGCAGACCCTCCAACTTTGCTCCATGCAGCTCGGTGCTCTTTTCCTGATGTGTCTTGATTGCTCAAATTATGGAACGGAATCTCATTGTCCCACTTTCTGAACTCATCTTCCCAAGTTAGCAGTAAGCTAGCAGGAGCAATAATCATGGGATGGCAATCTGGAAACACTTTCAAGTATGTCTGAAGGAACACGATGGTCAGCCGCGTCTTTCCAGTCCCTGGAGCATGAGAAATGATGCATCCACCCGTGCTGTTCGAGTCACAACTCTTCAATTTAGGAAGCTCCATGGTTCCTGCCAAGTTTTTCCAAAGGAATTCAAAACCTTCAAGCTGATGAGCATACAGGTTTTGCTTAGTATCTGCTGGAATCAGGTCCCAAACTGTGCCTTCCTTGTTACAGTAACCACCTTCTCGGACACCGAATGGAGCATCATCAAAGCATAAGCCATTAGGCCCATCAGATAGCAGCTTCTTTCTTGATCCTTCTCTTGGATACTCACTCACCTGTATTATGTACAACAGAAGCATGCAAACAAGCTCATCCCATAGTTCAAATCAACACAAGGCATCAATTAACAAAATTAAGCATTGATTATTGGATGAAGTGAGTGTTATAGGTAAAGAGATAATAGTTCACATCAACTTTGATCTCCTAGTTCATCAATGAAGGGATTCTACTTACAAAGGGTACCGGCATGCCTTTTATGTCTATGATCATCCAATGGCAGAGTATGCAATATATTCCAGTCTCTTCATCATGGACAAACTTGTGCTTACAATTGGTTGCCGGAGCCTCTGTGTTCTGTTGCGTTTCGACAGTCTCAACACAGCCAACCTGCAGTTCATACCATAAATTATGATATATATCTTTTAGAATGTCAAAGATCAAAAGAAGCCTATGACTGTAATATGTTTTAATTACGATGTAAATAGCTATTTAGTGAATGGCCTTCATCAATTTGTAAAGGTATCAGGCCTAAGGCTATGAGATGAGAAATCAGAGAGAATGAAAATGTGAATGAGATTGTGATCTTAATTGTTTTCTTACGCTGCAGTATATGATTGATATATAGACTAACTATCATAACTAATAGTGACACACCAGCTCTTACTCCTAACACAACTAGTTACTAGTTACATCAACTCTTTGAACATTTAACAACTCACCAAAATTTCAGAAAATTAATCAATCATTGAAAATAATACAATGCGCCTACCACTATTGTTGCATATAAAAACACAGATACAAAATCCAACATTCAATATTATTATAAATTAGACATTTTATTTAGTGTTTCAGCAAACGAAAGATGACTTACCAAGGAGTCAACTTCACCTAGTCTGAGCAAAGAATCCATTTCTTCCCACAACATATCCCTCTCCTTCTCGGATTCAGTTTTTTCAATTGGCACTTTCTTTCCAAAAAAAAATTTTCTCTGAACATCGAGAGCTGGTTCCTTTGAGATTGTATCTTGCTTATGAACATTATCTGGATTATGCTTAATCCGAAAGCATTCAGCAAGAAGTTCAATCAACGGTGCCTCCTTTGGCCTAGATGGATTTGTTGTCACTCTATGTTGCTCCCTCTCTTTGTAACTACTTTCGCAAACCGCCCCGGCCTTATGCTTCCCTTCAGCCTCTCCTTCCTTCTTGTTCTCCCTCTCTTCCTCTGCACTCTCCATTCTTTCATCATTCATCGGCACTCTTTCATCGATCATTGGCGAGTCCCCTTTGTCCTTTGCCACAAAATCAGACACACTTTCACGACCCTTCTGTTTTACCGGTTTCTTTTCATCCTTTTCTGAATCATTCTCCTCAGGTGTGGATGGACGCGAACGCTTTTGGGAAGAGGCTTCAATATCAGCACCAACATTTTCTCCTGTTCTTTCCACTCTCTTCCGTGCTCTATTCCCCGCCGGCATTGGTTTCTTTGCCACCTTCTTTCCTTTGTCTTCGTTCTTCTTTGAAGAACAACCCTCCACTGGTTTCTTAGCCACATTCTTTTCCTTATCTTCATTATTTTTTGAAGAACAACCCTCCACTGGTTTCTTAGCTACATTCTTTTCCTTATCTTCATTCTTTTTTGAAGAACAACCCTCCGCTGGTTTCTTGGCTTCCTTATCTTCATTCTTTTCTGAAGAACAACCCTCCGTATTGCGATCTCCAAAGAGAACACTAGCACAATCTGCATTCTTTTTTGAAGAACAACCCTCCACTGGTTTCTTAGCTACATTCTCTTCCTTATCTTCATTCTTTTTTGAAGAACAAACCTCCACCGGTTTCTTGGCTACATTCTTTTCCTTATCTTCATTCTTTTCTGAAGAACAACCCTCCGTATTGCGTTCTCCAAAGAGAACACTAGCACAATCTGCATCCTTTGGTAGCATTTTCTCTGGCTGATGATCAAACACATTATTCTCGGTTGAGGATGAATTATTCTTATTCTCACCATTCTTCTTGCAAATTCCAGAGCATTCAGTTTCCACAATCACCTCGTCGCAGCGCAAAACTTTATTGCTATGAGACTCAAAAGTTGGCTCTCTTCTCTTCTTCTCCTTCTTCCTCCTCTTACATCTCCTCTTCTCCTTTTCCTCCTCTTCATCCTCATCATCAAAGGAACTTGAACCACTATCATCACTGCTTGAAGCTGAAGTTGATGCTGAAGCTGATGCTGAAGCTGAACCTTCTCCCTCATCCTCCACTCTGAAATCTTCGTCATCACTGTTATCAGTGTCCTCTGACTCACTTGATAATCCAAAATCCCAGTCCAAACTTCTTCCACCGCCCTCACTTCCTTCATCACTACTACTACTATCACTCAAACCAACGATTATAGGATCGTTGGCAGAAGTTCCAGCACCATCAATAGGAAACACGTTTCTTTCTTGAACTTCTTCCTTCTTCTCTTCATTAACATACCCACGATGAAGCTTCTGCAACCCCTCAGCAGCTGCATTATCATCACTATCATCGCTGAGTTCAATCACGTCTCTTGGCGGAGGCATCTCAAGAGGTTGCTGAGGTTCCATCATCCATCGTTCATGGAAAGCCTCATAGTCAAATTCCACAACCTCAACATCAACTTCAGCCTTTCTTTTCCCCTTCTTTCTCTCGCTGGACTTTGATGACGACGAAGACAATGTTCGGGATCCTGATCCAATACACGGTGACGGATTCAAAGACCTCTCTTTCTTCTTGCTTCTTGTTCTGCTAGCAACACCATTAACGATCACCATGGCTGAACGAAAAAGAAAGCCTTTTTTTCCGTTAATTTTTCTTCCTTCTTCCTGCTCCGTTTCACCTTCTGCCGAAAAACGTTTTCTTTTTATTTTCAGAAATAGAACAGCTTAGGGAGGAAGGAACGTGGTAATGGAGAGAATAAAAAAAAGAAAGAAAAAAAAAGAGAGAGTAGGTGGCAGAAGACAGAGGCAATAGCAAAGCTATGAAGTTTTTGCCTTGGTTGTCTACTGTGTGTTAATGTAAAAGGCGCCAAAGAAGAGAAAGCAAATCGGGTTGTAATGGGTGTTCCAAATATGGTAACCTGGTAAGTCAGAGTCAGCGTAAACTTGACTGGCAGCACACAGTAGTCTTAAAAAGTCTCGGTTTTTATTTTGTTTCACTTTCACAGTTTCACGCCAAATCCAAATCGTACTAATAAAAACGGACTCTATCTTTCCAATCTTTTTATATCGATTTGATAAGGTTGGCATGTATAAAGTATGATCTCTCCTACTCTCACTCTTCAGTCACAAAAACAAATACTCTCTCTCTCTCTCAAATATAATATAAAAGAAAAAAATATTATAATTATGTATATATCT
>NC_029790.2:124504335-124506554 GCF_000816755.2 Arachis ipaensis
AGTTATGTCTCTGAATAATTTTATTTTAAATAAAAAATAATATCATATTTTAGTATTTTAGTAATTGTTATTAATAACTGACTCATATGACTTATATAACTTTAACGCCGTATCAAAAAATAAAAATCTTATCTTATTAGAACATTTTACTAAAAATGTTTTAGTGAGGTAGAAGTCATATGAATAAGCTTTGTGTGAGTGCCAACTAATACATTATCTTGTATTTATTAAGCTTTTGATTTTTTATATGGAGAAGAGAATGTAGCAATAATACAATAATGTGGAGAAGAGAGATGTTATATATATATATATATATATGGTATTAGCAGAAAACGGACTTTTCGTTTTAAGTTTGAAAAAAAAATTAAAAAAGTTAAAAATTCTAATCGGATGGTCCGTTTTGATTTAAAAAAAGAAAAAAAAAAGAAAACAAAACTAATCGGACGGTCCGATTTGTAATTTCGAAAATAAAAAAATTTTAATGTTGAAATCGGACTGTCCGATTTTCATTTTAACAAATAAAAAAAAAATAAAAAATACATATCGGACCCTTTGATTTGGTGTTTATTTTCTTCTTCAAGCAAATCGGACCTTCCGATTTGTAGTTTATTTTTTTTATCAAACAAATCGGACGGTCTGATTTGAATAAAACACCATATAAAAAAATACCTAATTTTTCAATAACAATGTATTACACATATATTTAACCAATATAAAAAAAATTAGCCTATTTATTAACCTAACTTTTGTTTAAATTTTTAATTCATTTATTAAAACAAAATAGAAAAAGATTGACTCCTTTCTTTACGAGATGAGCATAAAGAGTGTAAAATTAAAGAATAATATATTATTTTTGTTAAATTCGTATAGATTATTTGATATATATTTTAGAAGATTTTTAGTTATTTGTATGCCTGTTTTAATGTTTAAGAGTTCTTACGTTACTATAATCACTAGTAGATTTTTTTATTGTATTTTTAATGTTTAGTGATGCCTTAAACAACTTAATTAAGTTATTTTTGAAAAAATAGTTTAAATAATAAATATTTATATTAAAAGTAGCTTATAAATAAATTATTTTGTGTTTGGCTTTTTAGTTCTAAAAGTATTTATTTTAAGAGAAAAATGATAAAAAAAACTTTTTATTATGAGAGAAGTCATTTTTTTTAACTTCTCCTTAAACATCAAAATAGCTTTTTAAAAAGTTACAATTTTATTTTGAAAATTGTACCAGACATTAATACTACACATTTTCATAAGTTAAAAATTAAAAAAAGTCACTTATAAACCTATCCAAACGGACCCTTAGTGCATTAAGTAGAAGTTTCATTTAGTTTTTCTACTAAAGCATTAAAATTATAATTAAAGACCTATTAATAATTATAGTGACTTAGAGCGAAAAAAAAAAAAAACCCAACTTTGCTTCCACAGCCATACTCATCACTTTATGCGTTATCAAGAATACCACTATACTAAAACTAAAACAAATACTTCAATATATAAGGCATAGATTGACATAATTAGTTTTTATTATACTACTAGCATTATATTTTATATTATAGAATTTATTATGACGATATAATATTTTTGTTTTAAGAGTTATATATATTGTTTTTTAACGAACTACAAAATCAAAAAATTTTCTATTATTATTTCAGTTAGCTTTAAAAATTATGTACAAAAAATTATAATACTATTTTTTTGGATACTACGCATGTCTTAACCTAGTTATAAGTAAAATTTGAAACTAATCATACATAACTCTTAATTGATGGAGAGAAATAACGAGGATAGTAGGATAATTTATAACATTATTAGAAATTAAGGTTATAATTGATAATTGAATAGTTTTTTTTTTTTTTTGGGTGGAAAAAAGGTGAGAATGATGATATTGTGACGATATAAATTAACGTGGCAAATCACCCAAAAAAATCGAGAGAATATATAAATAAGTCATTAAATAAACAACAATGTTAGGAAACTAAGAGGGTACCAGCAAAAAATCAGCTAAATGTCTCTGTGTGAATCCAAAACCTCTATATGGATAGTGTTTATGCTATGCATTATGATATTTTTTTTCTTTATAAATTAGATGGTTCTGAATCTATTTTCTAATTTATCATGTTTTAAGCATTTGGAGAGGGAAGAATAGTGAAGAGATGGAAGCTAATTGAATCAGTTTTCGTGATTCATGTTGCAATGATACTAAATGTATCTCA
>NC_029790.2:124509222-124511992 GCF_000816755.2 Arachis ipaensis
AAAGGGGGATATTTGTAAATCAAGTGAAGGGTGATAATACAACGGGTACCTTCTTTCCATTGATGGAGACGGCGAAGCCATCAACTGCCGAAGACAACCGACAATGCAGATCAGACTCCGTTGTCGTCAGAGGTGAGAAAAATAGAATCGTTAACACTGAACACTTTCTCAATCCCAAAGAAAAATAGCGTTTCGTGGTTCAAAATCTCCGAATCTCGTCGGATGAGTTGCTGGAACAAGACGCTGCCCAAGCCACCGTCGGTGAGTGGTTAGGAGAAGGAGTTAAGCTGAGTCGGGAGAAGAAGGAGTTAGCGGCGGTGGAGTTAATGGAATGGACGGTGCGATTGCGACGGAGGGGAAGGGGAGGAAGAGAACTTGGGCTGGAGGAGGCACTTAGCGGCAGTAATAGTTGTTAACCAAATGCTGAGTGTCCAACTAATTCTGACCATTAAGTTAAATGTATTCATTTTAAAAATTCTAAAAGTGATCCCTCTAACTTATACGAAATTGCGAAAAAAACCTACAAAAAATATGTATTTTTATTCTTGCCTCCTTCGACTGACTGGTGCACCAAACAAAAAAATGGCGTTTCAGTGCGCTATGTATAGCCGCCCTACTTCATTATATAAAGCATAGATTGACATAGTTGGTTTTTATTATACTACTAGCATTATATTTTATATTATAGAATTTATTATGATATAATATTTTTGTTTTAAGAGTTATATATATTGTTTTTTAACGAACTACAAAATCAAAAAATTTTCTATTATTATTTCAGTTACCTTTAAAAAATTATGTACAAAAATTTATAATACTATTTTTTTGGATATTACGCATGTTTTAACCCAGTTATAAGTAAAATTTAAAACTAATCATATTTAACTCTTAATTGATGGAAAAAAATAACGAGGATAGTAGGATAATTTACAACATTATTAGAAATTAAGGTTATAATTGATAACTGAATAGCATTTTTTTTTTTTTTGAAAAAAGTGAGAATGATGATATTGTGACGATATAAAATAACGTGGCAAATCACCCAAAAAAAATCGAGAGAATATATAAATAAGTCATTAAATGAATATAAGTCATCAATTATTTTTCATTAATTAAAACAAAGCAAATACTACGCGGCTTTTCAATAATATTAATATATTATTGAATATACGATGGAACTTATAAAATCATTCCCATATAAAATGGCTGATTAAGTATTTAAGATATTAGTATTTATATATATATATATATTTTAACAAAAACAAATGAGACTATGCATCATTGCCCCCTTTTTGGTTTTAGGATTTTTTAAGTTTATCTTTAACAAGTGCATTAGTCTACCTTGGATAATTGCTGAGTAATAAACCATAAGTAGAATACAACACCTTTCTTAATTAATGAACTTAAGTTGGGGGTTATCTAATATCAAGTTATCCAACTTTGTTCCCCAAAAAATGCTTAAACCTTGGGTAAGTACGTACTTTATTTGGTATGGAGTGTTCCACCTTCCAAAATTTACTTTTGTTGACATGATGACATCACACATGAAAATAAAATTGTGCAATAAATAAAGAATAAATAATTATTTTTTATTATAAAAAATTCAAACACTAATAAAATTGACCACGAAAAATTAAACTAACGTTATATTCATAAAAAAAATTAATATTATTTAGTAAAAATATTCAATCATTAAATTTTAAATTAATCCGTTAAAAATATTAAATTTTTAAATTATTTTTATCATCATCATCAACCTCTATTTTTTTTGTTATGTCCGACCCGAAAACAAACCCAATTACAACCCTAAACTCCCTCCTAATTGTTTCTTACTATCTCTAATCCTAATTAATATTCAAAACTTACTCCTTCTACTACGTTACTGCTGCGGTTAATTTGGAGGGAACTGAGTTGCTGATTTGCGGCTGGGAAGAGGAGCACTGTTGTGCTGTCAAAACACCACCAAAGGAACCACTCCTTCTTCCTGGGCCATTGAGCTTTTCTGTCGCATGATTTACGCCTAAGAGAAGAGCGCCGTTGACTGCTATGTCTGAGGGAGAAGTGTCCTAACTTTTATTGCTCGACGTTCCTCTTCCATCGTCAGCATCTTTTCTTGGTTGGCCAAGATCCCATCTTATGATCAAGAATGCTTCCTCAGCAAAAATGCATTGTCTCTCCCAACCCTTTGTTTGCAATTAAATCGCAAAAACCTCTTACAACACCCATTGATAATCTAAATCACCAACTTTCTTTTCCAAACTCTAAATTGGAGATTGGACTTATGCTCGAAATTAGGGTGGCGCTCCTCCTCTTCCTCCTGCGGTAAAAATGAGTTGTCAACAACGAGAGTAGCAATCAGGTAGTCGAGTGAAGAAAAATGAGTTTGCCTTTGTGATTGATTGAATAAGGTTGAGCTGAGGCAACAGGGGCGAGTAAGGGAGGATGAGGGAAGTAATCAAGTGGTGAGGAAGAATGAGAAATGTGAGGATGAAGGGCTAAGTTAAGTGAGTAAAGAAGAATAAGAGAAGTGAGAATGAGGGGCTGAGTTAGTTGAATGAGGGTGAATAAGGGTAAGGAACTGAAGGTTATTAGGGTTGATTCTGATTTTGAAGAGTTTAGGTTAAAGAGGTTGAGTGGAGAAGATGATAGAGAGGTTAATTTGAGAATTTTAAAAAAATTTAATGGGGTCAATTTAAAATTTTATGATTGGATATTTTTGTCAAATAATACCTATGAAGCATGGACACTTTATTTAGTTGCTGTCTCGGCG
>NC_029790.2:124512128-124512449 GCF_000816755.2 Arachis ipaensis
CAGTCGGACACGGCCTAGACACAGCCCAATAGCATTTTGAAAAGTTCTCCCATTTTACCCTTTCACTTTGACAAATCACAAAAGTAAAAAACCTAATTTCCACCTCCACCCCAAACCGTCTTTGGCTCAGTGGCTCCACACCCACTCATCCTCTCCTCACCGCCGGTCTGCCGCCACCTCCAGTCGTCGCCGCCACCTTCGGTCGTCGCCGCCGTGGGTGTTCGTCGTCCCTCACCACACCCACTCACTCTCAATCTCAGCATCTCCTCTTCACTGTCGTTACTTTTGGGGTGCCTATTCGCTACCGTTCGCTACCTCTTT
>NC_029790.2:124512473-124515516 GCF_000816755.2 Arachis ipaensis
CGTGTTGTCGTGTCGTTTCGTGTTCTATGTCTATGTCCGTATCTGTGTTTCATAAAATAATACTAATATTTCGTGGGTATAATATTAATTTATTTTTTTTTTGTTGTGGTTAGTTTTTTTAACTCCAAAATTTTCATGGTCAAAAATATTATTTATTCATAAATAAATGCGTCAATCAAAGTACTTATGAATCATTATTTGTGATTAACGATACTTTCACGATAAAAGGGAATAGTGTTATGGCATTTCTTTGTTTAGTTGAAAAGAAAAACTCAATACGAATAGAACTTACAACTTTTTATTAGTATTTTCAGTTATTAATTTCATTTTTTTTAGTTTAATAATCTAATTGTTACGACGGGTAACCGGAGATTAGTGGGTTGGACTCGTTAGGTTGGTCCAAATCGTGTGAAGGAGGGAGCCCTTTGACCAGGTTCATATCTGAGGGCTTCCGTCCGACTTGTGTATGTGAGAGAATGTAGGTGGTACCTGCAAAGATACTCTGATGCCTAAGTCAGCAAGGGTCTAAGCAAGTTTAGAGAATATTGGAACTTAGAGATACCTGAGGGATGTCAGTGTATTTATAGTGGTGAACCAATAACCACCGTTGGAGTAGTTCCCTCTTTTAAGGAGAATAACCGTCCCTTTATCTTAGAGAAGTTGAGATATGGCTCCTGGAAGTAGGTGAGAGATTTTGGGGGCAGTTACTTGAATAAGCGTTATCTGCCAACTAATCTTCACTTCCGACTTCCTTAGGGCAAGTCGTGGTTGGAACCGACTTTTTGAGAGAAGGTTGGTGTTGAGTGAGGGTTAATCTTTGGATTGGACGTCTCATTTGAACCTGGACCTTAGTGTTGGGTCAGGTATAACACTAATAATATATTTTTAGTACATATTTTAAAATATTATTAATTAATTATTAATAAAAAATAATAAATTATATTAGTAGTTTAGTATTTTTTTTTAATTGAATAGAAAAATATTTATAATAATTTTATTTAATTTTCTACCAAAGATTAAAGAATAGAAGGAGAGGGAGTGAAACAATATAATTATTTAGATGGGTTAATTATTAATTTGGTATTTAAAAGATTCAATCACAGACAAAAAAATTCTTAAAAAAAATTATTGACAAATTAAAATAGTCTTTTGAATGATTTGAAAATACGACAAAAAGAACTAATAAATATTATAATTTTTGTAAGTAATAAAAAAAATTTATATTTAACAAACGGTTTGTCTATTATATCTAAAGTTTTGTGGCAACATTTGAATAAATATTTAGAAGGTACACAAAAAATCGAAGCAAAATTTGATCTTTAGATTTTTCTTTTTATTTTTCAAACAAACAAATGTGATCATTCACAATATTTTTTTTAAAAAACAATTTACTTGATAAAAAATTATCAAATTTTAAAAATGAAAAGATTTTATTTTTCTAATAATATTTGAAAAAAATTATATCAAAATTTAATATCTAAAGTCATTTTTGAGAATATATATTTAATATCTAATTCTTTTTATCATATTTGTTAATCTTTCAAAAACTTTTTTTTATTTGAAGTAAAGAGCTCAACACACAAGGCGGAGCATTAACAAACAGAACATGATAAACCAACAACACCCAACATGTGACATCCCGTAGTCATCTCCGACATTGTCATCAACAACCATAGGGTTCACCACCAACCCATTCGTCGGAGAATCCGAATGACCTGTTGATAATTTCCACCACACTAGAAGCTCGATTTCTGAAGATCCGCTCATTTCTTTCCATCCAAATTGACCATAATACTGCAGAGAAACCGATGAACCACCGCTTCCTGTCGTCTTTTCTCATTGAACCAGTCGTCCAACTTAGAAAGTGCTCCTTTAGGGAACCTGGCATAGTCCATAGCCTCCCAAGAGCGAATAGCCAAGCACCCCACACCTGTCAAGTGAGCTCACATCCAATAAACAAATGAAACACAGATTCTACAGACTTACGGCATAACACACACATGTTGTCGTTCTGGTTAATAACGCCTAGTCTACACAATCTATCCTTGGTATTCACCCTGCCAACCAACACAAACCAAGAAAATAGTTCAATCTTTGGAGGGACGAGACCTCTCCAGATAGCACTAGTGAAGTTATATCTCATGACGTCCTCCTGAAGAATCTCTGCTTGCATCACCTGCACAAATGAGTTAGTTGAAAAAGAACCAGATTTATCAAACTTCCAGATCACACTATCCTCCCGCTCACTTGTGAGCTTAGCCGTTTGTAACCTCTCATGAAGCTGGTTTAGTAGCTCCAACTCCCATTGAAATAACTCTCTCCTCCATTGGAGGTTCCAAATCCACTCTAACCCATCCCCAAACCCACAATTCTCTATAAAAGATCCTTTCAAGCTTGATACCGAGAACAATCTTGGGAACACATCTTTCAATAGACCACCAGGTAGCCAGTTATCCTCCTAGAACCGGGTCGTTCCACCATTCCCTACCTCCATGGACAAGTCTCTGATCATCATTTCTCTCACATGTGGCTCTCTGATCTGGAGTTGGCATATTTTCTTCCAGGACCCCCTCTTGTAGGTACTGGCTGGCCACTCAGCATCTCAGCAGGGTTCATGTTATTACAGGAGCAGACAACTTTCTTCCATAACGGACAGTCCTCTTTCGAAAATCTCCACCACCGCTTGAAGAGTAAGGCTGTATTCAGAATCACTGTATCCCCAACTCCCAGCCCTCCTGCCTTCTTTGGAGCCATAACTAACTTCAAAAACTTATTTGTAACGTTTTTTGGAATTTGCTTTGTCAGCAGTACAAACTTTTAGGTACCATTTTAATACTTTACTCTTATTTAGACTATATTAATATTAAAATTTAGCATAACATATATTTTATTAAATAAAAATTTCCATTTATTATTAATAAATTTGTCAGATTTACGTAAAATATATTTACCACTTATTATTAGTAAATTTTTTAATTTTTTATATAGATCATAGTAGAAAAAAGAATTCTTCTCTCACATTAATTATATAAAAAATAATGAA
>NC_029790.2:124515560-124519072 GCF_000816755.2 Arachis ipaensis
CCATTTATCATATTAAAAATATCAGAAAAAATAAAAAATTTATAAGTTTGTGGGAATAATAAATCTATTACATTGTTAATTTTCTTCCATTGTGAGGTCTTTTATTGTATTTCTATTTTAGTTTCTTCTTTGATAAATGCACTTTCTAGGTAATTTATATTTTGCAATGGCTAATTTTCTTTTGGTTCAATTTAAATACAATAACTAAATCTGAATAAGTAGATAATTCTAGAATAATATTTTGGATAAAAAAAGTGGTAAAGTGATAAATTAAGAAAGTGGGGTAAATTTCATGAAAGTTACAAAATTAATAGTAATTAACTCCTTACTTTACTATTTTACCAACTTTTTTATTTTAGAGGATTCAAATTTTAATATTTTCTATTGTTATATGAATAAACCTGTGAGATATATTTGTCCAGATCCTAGTATTTTGATTGTAGATACTACTAAATAGGCAATCATGGAAACAGCTGATAAAGCTCGAAACCAGGTATTGGTGGTTACTTATTTGGTGTTCAATGTTCTGCATTTAAATTTGCTCTTTTGGAAATCACTTAATATAAATATTTTAATGTTTTTCTTACTGCCATAAAGAATATGAAAGTTTTTAACATTTGAAATTTTCTGAGTTAAAGCAAATCCTAGAGGTTGAGTAGTGAATTTGCAATCAATTGAGCAGTGTCCATTTAGTTCCTTCATGAAGAAAAGTATTGTCATATACTGTGAGCCATTATCTTTTGTTTGCTAAGATTTTAAATTCTTATGCAGCCCTAGCAAATTAAAAGACTCTCATAATTTGCATTTCTAATGTTTTAAAATAAATGTAGTTTATTAAAACAAAAACTTAGGGCCGTTTGGGAAGCTTTAAGGGCAGTTTAGATAAACAATTTAATTAAGCTTCTTTTAAAAAAATAGTTTAAACAATAAAAGAATATATTAAAAATAACTTATAAATAAATTATTTTGTGTTTGAGTTTTTAGTTCTAAAAGTGTTTATTTTATAGAAATGTGATAAAAAGTAGTAGTATTATGAGAGAAGTCATTTTTTTAACTTCTCTACAAGTTCTTAAATAACTTTTTAGAAAGCTACAATTTGATTTTGAAAATTATACCAAATATTAATACTACTATTTTTCATAAGTCAAAAACTCAAAAAAAGCTACTTTTGAAGCTTCCCAGACAGGTCCTAAAAATAACTTTTTTGAGGTTTTGACTTATGAAAAATAATAGTATTAAAGTTTTGGTGCAATTTTCAAAATTAAATTGTAACTTTTTAAGAAGTTATTTAAAAACTTATAGAGAAGTTAAAAAAATAACTTCTCTAATAATACTACTACTTTTTATCATATTTTTATAAAATAAACACTTTTAGAATTAAAAATTCAAATACAAAATAACTTATTTATAAGCTATTTTTAATGTAACCATTTATTTTTTAAACTATTTTTTTAAAAAAAAACTTAAACTGGGCCCTCAGGATCAAAAAGAGAGGTTGGGATAGTTTTTAAAAAGGAGAAATGATGCAACTTTTTTTACGTTATAAAAGACAAACTTTTTATCTTCTTTCGGTTCTTATCAATCACTACTAAAGTATTAATACTAAAAATAAAATGTGTACAAGAATAGTGTATACTAAAGATGGTGCATATAACATTATTCTTTTAAAAGAGTGATATTTTTCGAAATATAAAAGTTAGACACTGAATAGGAGAATTTTCCTTTATATGAATACGTTTATAGATTTATAGTACATTATTACTATTTTTCTCTCATTTTATGATCTGATTGTAGGGTTCAAGTGTAAGCATTTTAGAGAAAAATCCTAAAGTTGTTTTTGTGTTAGGTGAGCCCTGACTCATTACATTCAAATTAATATGTTTTTCATGTTCTTCTCACAAGATATTCTGCTCCATTGAAGAGTGAATATGTGTCCTGAAAATGATGCAGGTGGCCCAGGCAGTGGGAAAGGAACACAATGTACAAACATTGCCAAACTGTTTGGTTATACTCACCTCAGTGCTGGAGATCTTCTGCGAGCAGAGTCCGAATCTGATTCGGAAAATGGGTATCACTTATGAGTCATTGAGCCATTCTTTGTCTCTCTTAAAATCGTTTGAATTCAATTTAGTATGATATCATTGTTATAGCCATTTGGATCTCAAGATTATAAAATGTGTTCAATATCAATGAAGCATGATTAGGATTAGTAAAATTGTTAAAATCCTAATTATCATGTGTATCATCTTTTCTGATTTGTATTCATATATTCTTCTTTTTTAACTCATTATGATAGTATATTCTTTTGGCCATACTTTCCAAATTTATATTTCTTTCTATACAAATTTTATGTTTTTCCCCTATACTTGGTATTATTCCTTGTCAATTTCAACAGGTAAATTCTATTGTTCAAGTTTGTTAATTTTCTCTTGGGTCTTTTCAATTTCTTTATTTTTTTTGTGTTTGACACTTCACAGAATAATGATAAAGAATGTGATGAAAGAAGGGAAAATTGTTCCTTCAGAGGTGACAGTGAAACTTCTGCAACAAAAAATGTGGAAAACTGGCAAGGATAAATTTCTCATTGATGGCTTTCCTCGTAACGACGAAAATCGAGCAGCATTTGAGAATGTGGTAAGTTCCTTTCTAAATTCTAAAAATGTTTTAATTTGTTTGATTTGTTTTCCAAAACGGATATATAATTCTATCATCTTTTAATTTGTTTGATTTGTAGACTGGAATAGAGCCAGCTTTTGTTCTGTATTTCGATTGTCCCGTGGAAGAGATGGAGCGGCGTCTTCTTAATAGGAACCAAGTGAGTTTTGTCTTTCCAGAAAAAAAAAAACAGAGAACTGTTTCTTCTAATTTTCTTATGGTTATCAGCAAATTCATATTTTTTTTTGGATAATGAAGGCAAGAGAGGATGACAAGATTGAAACAATAAAGAAGCGATTTAAGGTTTTCTTGGAGTCTAATCCACCCGTGATTTCTTATTATGGCGAGAAAGGAAAAGTTCGCAAGGTATTTGGTATTTTGGTGCTGCAACCACAAGTGTTGATAATTGAGTTTTAAATACTTTGTAGTACTAATGGAATAAAATTTTGCTTCTTATAGATTGATGCCGCAAGGTCTATTGATAAGGTTTTTGAGTCCGTCAAGACAATTTTCGAAGCACAAGATTAGATGGGAAAACCACTATTTTAAATGCAAAAATTTGGTTATTGAAAAGAAGCTTCACAAAGCTCTCTTGTGTGTTAGGAATAAAGTTTGCCTTTGAATTCGTTAAAATTGACAACAGGATACACATGTGATCAGCCAAATGGTGGATCTCGAATACAGAAAGAAAATGCAGGATGATAGTGCCATGAGAATGAAATTATTATTGCTAAGAATTTGCACAATTGATCAATGATGAAACGTAGTAATTAGTATGGTTGGCTGACTTCAATTCTATGGTATTTCATGGTTGACTGGTTTTTAAAAACCATCGTCGGATAAGTCAATGCTTTCTC
>NC_029790.2:124519579-124527083 GCF_000816755.2 Arachis ipaensis
CTTAGCATTCACAAAATTAACCACAAAAAATTAAAATTAACTTTATATCCATGAAATATAGGATTTTACAGAGAAAATTATCTAAATCCTAAAAAATTAAATAAAATTTTTAAACTCTCCTTTAATATAACCTTATCCTAACTTTTGATTTTGTTTCGCATTATTACTTTTCCAATCTCAAATCCTACCATCTTTCTCATCTCCAACTACTACTTTCACTGCAACTATCACCACCCTTCCTCCTCCATCCGAGTAGGCCTTTTTCACAATTTTATGTTGCCATGCCTGAAGTGAAAAAGTCAGCGCCACCTACGCTGCATGAAGGTGTCTTCCCCTTATGCTATCGAAGATCGTCGATCTCTGGCACTGCGCACGCCAAGTGTCGGTTAGCACCGACATCACTAGGGGTTTGGAGAAGAGGATACAAGTGGCGATGGCAGCGGCAACAGCAACAACGTTGAAGCATTCTCCGCCGCGGTCAGGGATTCACACCAAAGACAATGGAATCAATGCGGTGAGGGAGAAGTTGATGTTTGATTTGAAGACCGAGACTGACAAGATGAAAGATGCGATTTTGAGGAAGGAGGCGGTGGTGATGGCTGTGGAGAACGACAATGTCGACGTAGTGGTGGAGCAAATTTTGCGATAATTTACATCGACGGCAGTGGCTAATGCAGCGGCGGAGACGATGGTGGTTGAAATGAGGTTGTGGAATCTAAGGACGAAAAGGGTTGCATATAAGGATCCGGCGGTTGTTTGTGGCGAGGAGGAATGACAGTAGTTGAGAATAAGAAAGGTAGTATAGTTGAAATTGGGGAAGTGATGATGTAGAATAAAATCAGAAGTTAAGATTAGATTATATTAGAGGATAGTTTGAAAATTTTATTTAATTTTTTAAGATTTGAATTTTATTTAATTTTTTAGAATTTGAGTAATTTTATTTACAAAATTTATTTTTTATGAATATAAAATCAATTTTAATTTTTTCATAATTAGTTTTGTCCGTGTTTAGATCTTTAATAGTTAGAAATATATATATAATCGTAGTTTTAACTTAGACTAAGAGAGAGATTATCAATTTCTAGAGAGTAGTTTCTTTTAAATATAACATTATACGATCTGATCATTTATAATTCGGTCATAATTAATTATAAATTGGCTATGTTGATAGGTTACGGTATATAAGATAGAATTTTAACTTTTAATATTTATTTAAACAAATTAATAAATTAGATTAATCTAAGTTGGTTTCAGCTATAGTTAGAAAATATATAAACGATCATTTCTAATGATGATAATTTATAACTAAGTAATTGCATTTAAGTAAAACGACTCCATCTCTAATCATAATTCTCTACAAATAAGAATGGGACATTTAAAGCACTTAAATGAGCTTTTTTCTTTTTCAACGTGAATTTCAAACACATCCTAAACAGATAAAGGTAGATAAAAAAAAAAATCCTCAAAAAGGTTTCTTCTTTGAACTTGTAATTAATAATATTTATTGACTTGAATGACGAAGCCATTTACAAATATTCACATCTCCTGTTTTACCTTTTCAAAATATACTTTTTTTTAGAGAAAAAAGAACAAGTTCAACTTCTTCCGAAATGAGATATACCTTAGTCATTTATACAATAACATTATATTTCAAGAAATACTATTTAGAATAAATAATTTTCAAAGTATATTGTGTTATTGGGTTAATAAAAGTATCTATTAGTGTCAAGAAAATCAATTTCGATTGAATATACAAGACTATTTCATGGTTAAGAAAGGGTTATGAGAAACACGGGTTTTTTTTAAATAAATAAAATATTTTATTTATAGATATAAATAATTTATAATATTTTTATTGATTTGCATTCTATTACTTATCTTGTTTACAGTGCAAACGAAATAAAGTTGTTTATATCTCGTTTACACTCTAAACGAGATACGACATATTTGTCATTGCATGTATCACGTTTACACGAATGTTGTGTAACAGGCTTTATCTCGTTTACAATATAAACGATATATGAACAATTTTATTTCGTTTATACTATAAACAAGATAAGTAATAGTTCGTGTCTATATAAGAAATTCGTTCACAGTATGATTATTGTCACTTTTAAACCACTTTTCACTTCCTTTGTTTCTCCTCTAGACATTTCTGTTGATATTATTATGGTACTCAGACATTATGGCACTCGCAGATGTACGAGATAATGACATCAACTACTTGAACGCGACTTGACATATCGCTGGAGCGATCGACTTTTAGGTTAGTGTTGTTTTTTTTTCTGTTTTAGTTAAATAAGCATATAATTATATGTTGAGTTTGGAAAACTTAAATTATAATGATGATCAAACATTATTAAAATATGTTTAAGTGCTTAAATCATTTTCATTGTTTGGATTTGGTTTAGTGTGCAAGAAATAAAAATTATTTTTCTCATGACCCATTTGAATTAAGCCCACCTTGATCATATCTAACCTTCAAACAAAGCTTGCCTTATAGCAATATGATTTTAAATTAAGTGGCTGAAATCTAAAGTGGCCCAAGAAACTAAGACAAAGCCCAAGTCAACACTTCTCTTGGACAAACAAAAGCATTGATCCGAATTGAGAGAAGAATGAAAGGAATAGACCAAAGACATCAAGGCATGCTTCGGTTACTATATGCCTTGACAACTGGAAGCTAAAATTCAATTTGATTTAATTGCATTAAAAGATCCACACGTTACTCCATTTCTTGGGAACTGAGATTTGGATTTTAATTGAGTTTAATTTGCTTTGAATGCTTCCTTCGAAAGTTTCTTCTTCTCTCTCCTCTCTCTTTGCTTTCGGTCACTTTAATCCATCAAAGAAGGAGATGGAAGAAAAAGAAAAGTCATAGAGAATAGCCAAGAAAGATATTTGATACAGAAGAAAAGATTTTGAAGAAAAACTTCAAGATTTTCGTTGCCAAGAATAGAAGAAATCTGCCTCTATCAGGAAGAATATCTAGCTTGATAAAAAGTTCATTTCCATTTTGGTTCATCAAAGAAAGAAGTTAGCTTCTGAAGTCTCAAGTAGGAAGAAGCAAAAATGAAAATCCTGAAGCACTTATAGGTTAGAAGCTCATCAAGGATCTGAATCCATTCTTGGGGCCAAAGTCAGGATTAATGACCAAGATGGAAGAAGTTTGAAGAAAAAGAGTGAGAGTGATGAGGTAAGCTTGCATGCGTCAGCCTCGGTTTTCTCATCTCTCTCTGTTGAAGCCGCTGCTACTCTTTGATAGGAGAATAAGTTGCTGGATTAAGGTTTCAACTTTGGAAGCTTCCCCTTCTATATTAAGGGTGAACGGCCAAGGGTTGAGATCAAGGAGAGTAAGTGAAAAGCACAGAGTTCTCATAGCTACCCAAGCTTTCTGAGTTCTTCTCCTTCAATGGTGTTCATTTTGTTTTCTTTTTCTTAGTTTTGTCTGTCTGAGTCTCATGGTGAAAAAGGCAAACATGGTGAGGTTTGTAAGAAAAAGCCAGTGAAAGAAAAAAAGTAGTGATCAAAATTAGAGAAAAATCCATAGATGTCTCAGAGTTTCTTTTTACATCTATCTGTTGTGTGTCATGATCCTGTGGCGATTTTCTTGCAAGTTGGGTTAGCAATTTGCTGTTGAAAGCTTGGTTTCAATCCAAGTCAAATTCAGTGTTTGTAATCTGTTAAAGATAGTGTAATTCTGTTACTATTGTGATGGAGACTGGATGTAGGCTGTATTGCACTTAACAGCTGAACCAGGATACATCTTGGTGTGATTCTCTCTACTCTGCTTTTTTTCTGTTTTTGGTTCTCAGGAGACGAAATAAAAAATGTCTCTCAACTTGTTACGAGACAAAACTAAAATGTCTCTTAACTTGTTACGAGACAAAAATGAAAATATCTCCTGAAGTTTGTTGAAAAAGCAAAAGTAATATTTTGCAAAAAAAAAAAAAAAAGGAAGCTAAGATTCAACCCCCTTTTCTTAGCCACTGATTACCATCAATTAGTATCAGAGCTTGGTATCAAAGAGATTAAGCTTTGCAGCTTGGAGGAAAGATCCTGATGGCAAACAACAATGGTTCAAACCTGATGGCCTATACTCTGACCGAAGAACAATCAAGCAACAGACCCCCATTCTTCAATGGGAAGAACTATAGTTACTGGAAAGAAAGAATGAAGATTTTTGTTCAGTCTGTAGACTACAGACTTTGGAAGATAATTCTGGAAGGACCACAATTTCCAACCGCAATAGGAGCTGATGGTGTGGTTATTCCCAAAGTTGAGACAGATTGGAATGAAGATGACAGGAAGAAAATAGAGCTCAACGCCAAAGCTGTCAACCTGCTTAATTGTGCTGTCAGCTTCGAGGAATGCCGACGGGTATCAAGATGCACAACAGCAAAAGAAATCTGGGACAAGCTTCAAGTTACTCATGAAGGCACATCCCAAGTCAAAAGATCCATAATAGACATGCTGAACAGAGAATACGAAATGTTTTCAATGAAGGAAGGAGAAACAATTGATGAAATGTTTGAAAAATTCAACATTATCATCACTAGCTTGGATGCTATGGGAATCAAACATTCAGAATCTATGCTTGTGAGAAAAATATTGAGATGTCTCACTAAATAGTGGGAAACCAAAACTATTGTGATAGCTGAGAGTAGTGGCATTGATGATATGACCTACGATGATCTGAGAGAAAATTTACTTGCTCTTGAAAACACCTATTTAAAAAAAGATACAAAAAAGAAAGAAGTTGCTCTCAAATCAGTCACTGAATCTCTGGATGAAGAATCCATCGATGATTTATCTAATGATGATTTTGTTTTGTTTGCTAAGAAATTCAGGAGAATGATGAAGTAAAAGGAACGAAACAAAGGAGGCAGTTCAAGGAAACCTAAGAGGGATTTAAGCAAGATCATTTGCCACAACTGTAGAGAAGCTGGACATTACAAGTTTAACTGCCCAAAACTGAAAAAAGAAGACAAGCCGAAAAAAAGAAGAAGGAGGGACTTATGGCATCTTGGGAAGACTTGGAGAATGACTCTGAGGATGAGGAAGAATCAGACAACAAATCTCAAACCTGTCTCATGGCCAATCAAACTGATGAGGTACATCTCATTGAACCTACTACTGAAGACCTTCATCTTATGATAGATCATCTGAATGAAAAAATCAGATGCTTCTTAAATAAAAAATATGAACTTGAATCTCAAGTTACCATCCTAAAAGCAGAAAATGGTTTTCTCAAAGATAAATTAAGGGAAGCCGAAACTGCTGTTGATCTTGTTGAAGAAAACAAGCGGTTAAAGGCTGAAATTAAGAGCTGTAAATACCATCATTCTGTGTGCAAATCTAATTTTTTTGAGAAAAATAAAAGGTTTCACAAAGAGGTAAAAAGACTAAAAGAAGACCTAACTAACTTTGTTCAAAGTTCTGAAAATTTGAATCAACTCTTAGCTAGTCAAAAACCTCTCTATGACAAAGCTGGTTTGGGTTTTCATAAAAATCCAAAAAATGTTTTTTGAAAAATCTCCTTTTGCTAATGTGGCTTCCACTTCAAATGACATGAGATTTTAAAACCCAACCAATCTGAAAAAACAGCAACCTAAAAGGTTTTGTAGATTATGCAGTCGGGATGGTCACTTTCCCATTCAATGCTTCATAAGTGAAAGAATGATTGGTGATAAAATCTATAAAATTGTTGGTAACTATAATGTCTTGGGACAAAGAAGATGGTTTGACATCAAAGGATCCAAAAAGATTTGGATACCTAAGGTTACTTAAGCTTTTTGTAGGTTTGCCTAGCATCCAAGAGAAAAGACAACATGTGGCATATGGATAGTGGATGCTCTAGGCATATGTCCGAAAAGTCAACATTCTTCATCAAGCTTGATGAGTATGATGGAGGCTTTGTTACTTTCGGTGACAATGGAAAAGGAAAAATTGTGGCCATAGGTAAAGTGGGTAAGAACTTTTCTTCCTTCATAAATGATGTTTTACTTATTGATGGATTGAAACATAATCTTCTAAGCATTAGCCAACTTTGTGATCTTGGATATTGGGTTATTTTTAGAAAATTGGATTGCTTAGTGATTTGTGAGAAATCCGGTGATATTTTGTTTGAGGCAAAAAGATGCAATAATGTGTATGGACTTACTCTAGAGGATTTAAAAGATAAAAAAGTAACATGTTTTACATCTATTGAATCTGAAAAATGGCTTTGGCATAAGAAATTGGGACATGCAAGTATGTACCAAATTTCTAAGCTTGTTAAGAAGAACTTGGTTAGAGGAATTCCAAACATTAAATTTGACAAAGATATTACTTGTGAAGCTTGTCAATTAGGCAAACAAGTAAAATCTTATTTTAAATCAAAAGATGGAATCTCTACTAAAAGACCATTAGAAATGTTGCATATTGATCTTTTTGGTCCCACTAGAACTCAAAATTTGGGAGATAAACACTATGGTTTGGTTGTGGTTGATGACTATTCAAGATACGGTTGAGTTCTTTTCTTGGCTCATAAAAATGATGCATTTCTTGTCTTTTCTTCTCTTTGTAAAAAGATTCAAAATGAAAAGGATTTCAAAATTGCTCACATAAGAAGTGACCGTGGAATAGAATTTGAAAACCAAGATTTTGAAAGCTTTTGTGATGGTTTTGGAATAGCACATAATTTTTCACGTCCTAGAACACCTCAACAAAATGGAGTTGTTGAAAGAAGAAATAAAAGCCTTCAAGAAATGACTAGGGCAATGCTTTGTGAAAATGATGTTCCAAAATTTTTGTGGGCCGAAGCTGTAAATACAGCTTGTTATATCCTAAATAGAACAATCATTAGAAAAGGCTTGAAGAAAACCCCATATGAGCTTTGGAAAGGAACTCCCCCAAATGTCAAGTACTTTCATGTTTTTGGATGCAAATATTTTGTACTTAATAACAAAGAAAATCTTGGTAAATTTGATCCAAAATCCTATGAAGGAATGTTTGTAGGATACTCAACCACTAGCAAAGCATTTAGAGTTTACTTTAAAGAACATAGAACTATTGAAGAGTCCATACATGTATCTTTTTGTGATTCTAATTCTATTCCCAGTGCTATTTTAGATGATGATGCAGGTAGTGAAGCTGATGAGAATCATCAAGCCAATCAAGATAATCCCAAATCTGTCCCAACTGTTGAAACTGTCAGTCCAGAAACTTCTCCTCTGTTCGGAGGAGAAATTTTCATTTTGTCTCCTAACCAAGCAGAGATTTGATAAACCACTATTTTATGGTTTATCTTATGCTAATTTGAGTGGTTTTCATCAGCTTTTCACCCACTTATTCATATGATTTGCATGGCTTTACAATTCCTTCCTGGATTTATTCAATGAGTGAAAACTTGCTTCCTAAAGCTTTAAATTGTGTATTTTAATTTCTCCTTTATACCATTCGATGCCGTGATCTGTGCGTTAAGTGTTTCAGGCTTTATAAGGCAGGAATGGCTTAGAGAATG
>NC_029790.2:124529064-124534616 GCF_000816755.2 Arachis ipaensis
TGGGCTGAAGCTGTGAATACAGCTTGTTATATTTTGAATAGGACTATCATTAGAAAAGGGTTAAAGAAAACTCCTTATGAGCTATGGAAAGGAACCCCTCCTAAACTTAAGTATTTCCACATTTTTTGTTGCAAATGTTTTGTACAAAGAACAAAGAAAATCTTGGTAAATTTGATCCAAAATCCTATGAAGGAATGTTTGTAGGATACTCAACCACTAGCAAAGCATTTACTTTAAAGAACTGGAAGAGACATTTCCATTTTGTCTCCTAACCAAGCCAGAGAATCCAGAATAGAGAGCTCATCTGAAACTTGTCAAAGAAAAACCTCATCTCAAAAGCCACGTGAATAGAAGTTTTTAAAGGATTACCCGCATGAATTCATCATTGGTGATCCCTCACAAGGCATAACCACTATATCCTCAAGCAAGAAGCAAGTGGAACCAAGTAACGTTGCTTTCTTGTCCCAATTGAAACATCTCAATGTGAAGCAAGCTCTTGAAGACCTCTCATGGGTTAAAGCCATGGAAGAAGAGCTATCACAATTTGAAAAGAATGAGGTTTGGACCCTTGTACTGAATTCAAATGGAAAAAAGGTAACCGGCACAAAATGGATATTCAAAAATAAATTAGGTGAGGATGGTAGTGTGGTGTGTAACAAGGTTAGACTAGTGGCCCAAGGTTACGACCAAGAGGAAGGCATTGACTTTGATGAGTCTTTTGCCCTGGTAGCTAGAATGGAAGCAATTCGGTTGCTTCTTGCCTATACTGCCCATAAGGGCTTTAAAATGTTTCAAATAGATATCAAATGTATCTTTCTTAATGGATTTATAGATAGGGAAGTATTTGTGGTTCAACCCCCCGGTTTTGAAAACAAAGATTTTCCAAATCATGTTTTTAAATTATCAAAGGCTCTTTATGGCCTTAGGCAAGCACCTAGAGCTTGGTATGAAAGGCTTAGTGCCTTCTTATTGGAAAATAATTTTCAAAAGGGTACCACCGATACTACTTTGTTTATAAAAGAATCTAATGATGTTATCTTACTTGTCCAAGTTTATGTAGATGACATTGTGTTTAGATCGGCTAATGAATCCTTGTGTGAAAAGTTTGGAAAACTAATGACTAGTGAGTTTGAAATGAGTTTGATGGGAGAATTAACTTTTTTTCTAGGTCTTCAAATCAAACAAACTCCTAGTGGTATCTTTATTCACCAATAAAAATATGCCAAAGAATTAATCAAGAAATTTGGTCTAGAAAACTCCAAACCAATGGGAACCCCCTATATACCCAAACACTAAACTTGACAAGGATGAAAAAGGCAAAGATGTGGATGAAACGAGGTATAGAGGAATGATAGGATCACTTATGTATCTTACATCTTCTAGGCCGGATATTGTTCAAAGTGTGGGTGTGTGTTCTAGATTTCAATCTCGCCCAAAGGAATCCCATCTTTCGGCCATCAAAAGAATCATTAGATACATTAAAGGCACATGTGATCTTGGCTTGTGGTATCCAAAATCTAATGAATTTTGTGCAGTAGGATTTTGTGATGCAGATTATGCGGGAGACCGAGTGGATAGAAGAAGCACTTCCGGAATGTGTTGCTTCCTTGGAAGTTCCCTCAACATGTGGTCAAGTAAGAAACAAGCCACTGTTGCATTATCCACGGCTGAAGCTGAATATATATCCGCAGCTGCTTGTTGCTCTTAACTTTTATGCTTAAAACTCAATTGGAAGATTATAAAATAAAAATCAATAGTATACCTTTCTTTGTGACAATATAAGGGCAATAAACATTTCAAAAAATCCTGTACTACACTCTAGAACCAAGCACATTGAAGTTCGATATCATTTTATTAGGGAACATATGCAAAAGGGTACTATTAATATCCAATTTGTAAAATTCGAGGAGCAACTTGCTGATATTTTCACTAAACCACTGTGTAAAGACAGATTTTATTCATTGAGAAACAGTCTAGGAATGTTGGACTTAAGTTATGTTGAATAAATGTTGTATTTCATGTATCTGTGTGTTTTTGTCTCGTAGACAGCAGGGAGACAAATCTGGACAAATGATGAACAACTCAAAAGGAGGAAGACAAGATATCTGGTACCTTGGACCTAAGCCAGTTCAACCACTCCTAGGCCTATTCTATGATACGGACTCATTATCCCTGAGTATCACAAATTTTCTTATTTTATTTTTTAAATGATTTTTTTAGAAGCATTCACATCATATCTTTTGAATAGTCTTTTCAAAATCAACCTCTCCCCACTTTTCAAGAAAGTGTCTTTTCGGTTATTATGATTCAAATTTTTAAATTCTTTTTTTTTATAACCGTGTCATTAATTGTGATTTTTTTTAAAAAAGAGGTTTTTTCACTATGCATTTATGACAGTTTCACACCTAACCTCTCTCCACATCCCTTTTTCTTCACCATTCTCTTCATCTTCTCTTTCTCTACTTCTTTTCATCCAAAATGAAAAAGAAACTTCCCATAAGAAGAAGCAACCGAACCCCAATCCCTCCTAAAAACCCACCATCTTCTAAACAACCACAAACCGACACTCACATACACTCACACTCCTCTTCTTCACCCTCTTCACATTCATCTGAGTCTATGACATGTAAGGTTATTCATCCAAAGGGTTCAACCCCACACAAGGAAGCGGGCTCATCCCGAAAGAAGACTTCTAAAGGAAAGGAGCCGATGCATGAAGAAGATGACTCTTCCTCTCCACCTTCTCACCATTCTCCACTCCTCTCCCCTCAGGTCGCTTTGCCTCTACTCAGTGTTCAAGGCGCTCTACTATTCACAACACCAGAGAACCCCCGAATCTTGACTCACTGAAATTCAAGAACAAGTTTGGTAAAAGTCATTCTCACTATGACCCTCATCATTTCATCTCTTGTGTAGCATATGAGTTTCATTCTCAAGTTTTGGTAAATCGAAATTTATGTGCCTCTTTTGTTGTTGATTTAGAAGAACTTGCTGAAAAAGGAATTGATTTCAGAAAAAATTTTCATGATTTAAAATGGACACCCATTTTCTAAATAAAAAAACCGGTTTATCCTTACTTGGTACGAGAGTTTTATGCAAACCTGATTTTTTCATGAGGGTGAACTCCATTCTTATGTTAAAAATACTCATTTTACTCTGAGTCATGAAATCATCAGTGCTGCCCTAGGATATAAGGATGAGGGGGTCAAGGCCTTTATGTCTGGAAAATGGGATAACCATGTTAGTATCTCACTTCAGGATGTCCTTGCTAGTGTCTGTGAAAATTTTTCATCTCTGGATGGGACCAATCTCACCCACAAAGCCCTCAAACCTATTCGGGCTCTGTTGCACCGAATCATCACCCACATAATCATGCCACAAAGTGACTCCTATCAAAGGATGATAGTTTGTGATACTCTTGTGCTATATACAATTCTGAATTCTGTTCCTATATCCTTTGCATATCTCATGATTAGGCACATGTGGGGTTGTGTTTGAAGTGACAAAAAATGCAATCTGCCTTATGGCATGTTTTTGAGTATTTCAATGTTAATCTCAGTAATGAGCCTGTAGAGAATAGGGTCTCTATGATCAAAGGTGGGGGTGTACCCGAATCTGCTAAAAGAAAAAGGCTAAAGGTTCAAAGGCATCTGTGTTTTCTGAAAGTGAAGATGAAAGTCTTTCCTCTGCCTCTGAAACATCTGAATTATTCAAGCATCACTTTTCTGGAATGATAAAAAATGTTCTTTTAGAAGTCTCAACTATCAGTTTTGGAATTAAGAGGTTTTGAGAAGCATTTTTTCTGAAAAATTGGCTCGGTTTTAAAAGGTTCCAATGTTTTAATTTTTAATCTTTAGGAACCGGTTGGAGTTTGTATGTTTGCTTCCTTGGAAATTTTATTTATCAGACACACATTCAGGGAGAGTACATTGAACAAAAGAAAGGAGGAGAAATTTTTTGAAGATCTTCAAAGGGAAGTGCTCTATCCTAACCTTTTCAATTCAGTTTAATAATGTTTGTCATCAAGGGGGAGATTGTTGAGTTTAAAAAAATTATATTATAATGATGATCAAACATTATTAAAATATGTTTAAGTGCTTAAATTATTTTCAATTGTTTGTATGATGGATTTAGTTTAGTGTGCAGGAAATAAAAATTATTTTCTCATGGCCCATTTGAATTAAGCCTACCTTGATCATCTAACCTTCAAACAAAGCTTGCCTTATAGAAATATAGTTTTAAATTAAGTGGCTGAAATCTAAAGTGGCTTAAGAAACCAAGACAAAGCCCAAGTCAACACTTCTCTTGGACAAACAAAAGCACTGATCCGAATTGAGAGAAGAATGAAAGGAATAGTCCAAAGACATCAAGGCATGCTTTGGTTACTATATGCCTTGGTAACTGGAAGCTAAAATTCAATTTGATTTAATTGCATTAAAAGATCCACACGTTACTCCATTTCTTGGGAACTGAGATTTGGATTTCAATTGAGTTTAATTTGCTTTGAATGCTTCCTTCGAAAGTTTTTTCTTCTCTCTCCTCTCTCTCCTCTCTCTTTGCTTTTGGTCACTTTAATCCATCAAAGAAGAAGATGGAAGAAAAAGAAAAGTCACAGAGAATAACCAAGAAAGATATTTGCTACAGAAGGAAAGATTTTGAAGAAAAACTTCAAGATTTTCATTGCCAAGAATAGAAGCAATCCGCCTCTGTCAGAAAGAAGATCTAGCATGATAAAAGTTCATTTCCATTTTTGTTCATCAAAGAAAGAAGTTAACTTTTGAAGTCTCAAGTAGGAAGAAGCAAAAATAAAAATTCTGAAGCATTCATGGGTCAGAAGCTCATCAAGGATCCGAATCCATTCTTGGGGCCAAAGTCAAGATCAATGGCCAAGATGGAAGAAGCTTGAAGAAAAAGGGTGAGAGTGATGAGGTAAGCTTGCATACGTCAGCCTCGGTTTTCTCATCTCTCTCTGTTGAAGCCGATGCTACTCTTTGGTAGGAGAAGAAGTTGCTGGGTTAGGGTTTCAACCTTGGGAGCTTCCCCTTCTATATTAAGGGTGAACGGCCAAGGGTTGAGATCAAGGAGAGTAAGTGAAAATCACAGAGTTCTCATAGCTACCTAAGCTTTCTGAGTTTTTCTCCTTCAATGGTGTTCATTTTGTTTTCTTTTTCTTAGTTTTGTCTGTTTGAGTTTTATGATGAAAAATGCAAACATGGTGAGGTTTGTAAGAAAAATCCAGTGAGAGAAAAAAGGCAGTGATCAAAATTAGAGAAAAAGCCATAGATGTCTCAGAGTTTCTTTGTACATCTATCTATTGTATGTCATGATCTTGTGGGGATTCTCTTGCAAGTTGGGTTAGCACTTTACTGTTGAAAGCTTGGTTTCAATCCAAGTCAAATTTAGATTGGGGTTAGAATCTGGATTTCTCCTAGACTATGATGCACAGACACTGACACGGACACGGGACACGACACGACACGGGACACGCGGATACACGAATTTTAAAATCTTATAAGACACGGGGACACGATATGTATATAAAATATAAAGTA
>NC_029790.2:124534890-124561832 GCF_000816755.2 Arachis ipaensis
GGGAAAGAATTGGTGTTTGTAATCTATTAAAGATAGTGAAATTCCGTCACTATTATGATGGAGACTGGATGTAGGCTATATTGCACTTAACAGCTGAACCATGATACATCTTGGTGTGATTCTCTCTACTCTGCTTCTTCATTGTTTCTAGTTCTCAGGAGATGAAATAAAAAATGTCTCTCAACTTGTTACGAGACAAAACTAAAATGTCTCTCAACTTGTTACGAGACAAAAGTAAAAATATCTCCTGAAGTTTGTTGAAAAAGCAAAAGTAATATTCTGTAAAAAAAAAGGAAGCTAAGATTCAACCTCCCCTTCTCTTAGCCACTTATTACCATCATTATAGTTACGGTACTTTTTTAGATTTAGTATCTATTAGGTGGTGGAATGTACTTAGTTAGTGTTAATTAATTTAATTTATTTAGTTAATATTTATTATGTTGTTTTATTTCTTTAATTCGAATTAAATTTTTTGTAATTTTAATTTTGAATAGTTAGATAACTTGTTTTGCTGTTTATTTGTGGCAATGTTAATGGATAGATATTTTAGATTTTTTGTTTATAAAGTTAATTATTCTGAATCCAACTAATTTATGAAATGTGAAATAATTAGTTATTATCTTTTTTATCTTTTTATTTCAAAATAAAAATGTTTATTATTGAAATAGATTTATTATTAAAATATTTTATTTTTTAACAGAGGCCTCGCCTACTACTCCCTATGCGAATGAGCCACACTCTTACATTTATAATCAACATAATTATGATAAATAAGAATATATACTACAATTAAACTTGACCTTACCAATATTCGATATTCTGTCGAAGGACAACGCAATGACTCCATGAACATCCTGCTACAAATTGTCTAGACATTTTTACTTAATTTCTTGAAGAAAAACGGAAGAGAAGAAGAAGTAAAATATTTGTGAAGAATACAAATGGTTTCAGATCTTTTTATAGCTGCTTGAAATTTGTTGTACTTTATCTCGTTTACAGTGTAAACGTCATAAATTTTTCGATATCTTGTTTACAGTGTTATTAAGGCACAAGAGAGTCATGAAAAGGTTAAAGAAGTCAAAACAGATTTTGTTGAATTAATAACATATTCAGTTAGGTAGTTGGGTGTATAAAAGAGCTCCATTAGTTGGTAAAAGCTCTCTCTAGGTTTTTACTTTCAGTTCTGATAAGCTTCAAAGAGAAACACAATTTTATTCAATTACTACATCAATTCAGTTTATATTTTCTGTTTCTAAAAAGCTACTTTCTTGTCTTCAATTCATCAGTATTTTCATTATCCTTTATGGTATCAAGAGTCTTAGGTTCATGATTGATCCATGACATCTTCAATCAATGAATCTCCATCCTCAGTAAACATGGCACCAAATTTGAATAACAATAATATCAACAATTTGATATCAACACAATTTCTTTCTCAAAGACCATTCAATTCGATTCAAGACAAATTTGGAGAGAACAATCATAAAACATGGGAGCAACAAGCTCTTGCAGCCATAAGAGGTCAACACTTACAAGATCATCTGCAAAGAGAGAAGATTCCACATCAGTTCAAAAATTAAGAAAATCAAAGCGTAGGTATTGAATCTGATCAATACACACAATGGATTCAGGATGATCAGAATTTCATATCATGGTTGCTAGCATCGATGGATTCTATCTTTAAGCCAAAAATGGTGGGGTGCATCCATAGCTATCAAATCTAGGAAAAGATACAAGATTATTTTCAAGAATAAACAAAATTCAAAATTAAACAATTGAAAAGTCAGCTTAAAGGAATCAAGAAACAAGGTCTTCCGGCAGTAGATTACNAATACAAGCAATCCTAGAATGACTTAATGAAGTCTATCAAATGCTTTTGCTCACAATAAAATTGAAACCAGATTCATTCACACAATCTGATGTTGAAACTCTTCTGTTAACTCATGAGGATCTGCTGGAGAAGTTTTAGAAAAACAAAAACCGCAATGGTTCAGGCAAATCTTGCTCAATCTTCACATATTACAATTCCAAATTTTAATAGAGGCAATGGAGGGCGTAGAGGAGGAAGAAATGGTAGTAGATTTCAAAGAAGTGGTAGATCTTTCTACTAATCTCCAAGACCACAATACCAAGTGTGTGGAAAAATTGGTCACATTACTTGGCACTATTTTCATAAATTCAACCAAGAAATGCCCCCACCTTCACAGCCTCAAGAGTTAAGATTTGATACCTTTGGTACAAATTTATCATCTGCTTCAGGTTCACAAGGCATTCCTACATTAACCACTCCACCACCGCCAACATCATCCTTCCACAATCCATCAGCATATGTAGCTGTACCTTCATCTATTACAGACCCCTAATGGTATCTAGATTCAGGTGCATCACATCTCTTATCCTTCAAAATTTCTCTCTGGATCAGAATACATTGGTTCTGATCAGGTCCAAATTGGAAATGGAACAGGTATCCCTATTACACATGTTGATAATTTTGTTCTATACTCTATTGACTCTAAAAGATGGTTTTCACTACAAAAACTATTACACACACCTGAAATAACAAAGAATTTAATTAGTGTTAGCAAATTTGCAGCTACATTAGTGAATAAAAGATGGTTATAGTGGTTATAGCAAATTTGCACCACTATAATTATGTTACATCTATAGATGCTTATAGTAAGTATACATGTACATACTTATTAGTGAATAAATCCCAAGCGTTTCATGCTTTTCTTCAGTATAAAACCTATATTGAAAATCTAACAAACTGTAAAATTAAATAATTTCAGACAGATGGTAGGACTGAATATACCTCAAACTGTTTCACAGAATTTTGCATCAAGGATGTATACATCACAGATTCTCATGCCTATATACTCCTGAGCAAAATGGCTTGGCTGAGAGAAAGCATAGATGTATTATAAAAACAAGCTTAGCTATGCTTTCTACAGCTTCCATGCCTCTTACATATTAGGATGAAGCTGTGATTTCTGCTACCTTCCTCATTAATAGGCTTCCATCATTGAATCTGTCAATTAAATCCCCTTATGAACTTTTTTCAAATAAACCAGATTATCATATGCTAATAGTCTTTAGTTGTGCATGTTATCCTTGGATTAGGCCTTACAATAAAAACAAACTAGAAGTCAGGTCTCATAAATGTATTTTTATTAGGTACTTGATGAGTCCATATTTTACGATATATTTTGGTTTGATTTGAGTGGATTTCATCACATAAACCCACATTTATTCACCTAAATAGCATAGTTTCATGATTTCTTCCTAAAATGTGCATAAAAGTGAAAACATGCTCTTTTGTGCTTAATTTAGTCGATTTTATTCACTTTAATTCCATTTGGTACCTTGATGTATTCGTTAAGTGATTTCAAGTTTCTAAGGCAAGTATGAGTTAAAAAAGTGAGAAAAAGAGCATGCAAAAGGGAAGAAACCATGAAGAAATGGTTTTTGGAAGTTCCAGTACGCGTGCGTACGCACAAGTATGCGTGCGTACGCACAAGGAAGATTTGCGAGCGAGGCGTACGCGTGACCCACACGTACACGTGACCCGAGTTACGTCAGCTCATTAATGCAAATCGCTAGGGGCAATTTTTGGGCCTCCAGAACCCAGTCCAACTCATTTCTAGAGCTATATCAGGCCAAAGGAAAGCTGAACGAAGGGGGAGCAATTAGGGTTAGATTTTAGTCATGTAGTTCATTTTCTAGAGAGAAAAGCTCCCCCTTCTCTCTAGAACAAGGATTTCTTAGTTTAATTTCCTTGTAACTTCTATGTTTAATCTTGTTTTAATCTAGTTTCTTCTACCTTTCTTTGCTTTATTGTCTTAATTTTCTTATGTTATCTTGTTAATTTCTCATTTTCCTTGCTTTTTTATGTTTATGCACACTCTTATTATTTTAATTTACATTTAATAAAATTTATGTTTTCATGTCATTTATTGCTTTATTGAGTTGCTATCTTTACTTTCCTTGCTTGGTAGTTGTAGCATTTATTATTTCTTGTCATTTTACCATGCTTTCTCTACATGCCCACCAAGTGTTTGACAAAATGCTTGGTTGAATTTTTGCTTAGGTTTTCACACTCTTGGTTGGAAAATTGGGTGTTTGGGTGAACTTGAGTGGTGGATGTCCATTCCACATTGTATGAGGGTTGTTAATTAATTTGGTTTTCTTTAACTCTAAGTGACCCACTAGTGTTGACTTAAGACTTAGGGATTGAGATTAATTATGCCTAGTTGACTTATCCTCGATGTAGGGTTGACTAATTGGGATTAATCCACACACAATTACCATGTTTGTGGTCCACAACTGGGATAGGAATCCTTAATTACCCACTCCTTGCCAAGAGTTCTTTTTAGCATTTAATTTCCCTTTCTTGCTCTAATTACTTTGACTTTCAATTTTTTACATGCTAAGTTACCTTCTTGCACTTTGATTTCTTGCTATTTACAATTCTTGCTAATTGCAATCTTCCAACCCCCATTTCACTCATAGCCAATAAAATGACATTTAATTGCAACTCCTAGGGAAGATGACCCGGGAGCTAATTACTCTCGGTTATTTGAATTTGAATTTGACATTTGATTAAGAGAATTCATTGTCGGTTTGGTCTATACTACTAACGAATTGATTCTTGATTCTAAATCGATGATAAAACTCTTCTTATCAAATTTGGCGCCGTTGCCGGGGAGTTGCAATGGTGTTGTTTTTGGCTATTGTAAATATGTTAATATGTAAATAGCTTGCTTGTTGGTTGTCTTTGTTTATGGTTAGGATTGGGATCCCGGAGGACATTGGACATTCAAGCATTTGGTGGGCAAGTCAAGCACAAGCCACCATAGTGAAGGCTCTTCCAATTGTCTAACTTAAAGACATTAAATAAAAGTGTTTGGTAACATTGTTCTAACTCTTCTCTTTTTGTATATATTTTGGCTTAATTGCATGTTTGCTTGTTTTGGTTAGCTTAGGATTAATATAATTTTGAGATTTGTTGGGTTAATTTTGGTTTGGATCATGAATTTATAGGTTCTTGCATGTTTTGGTGTTTGGTTTTGATTGAACTAAGGCTTGGTACCTTATATTTTGAAAGAAATTTTTTTGAAAAAACAGGGCATCTGTGCGTGCGCACGCAACCTTTATTTTCTGCGTCCTGTGCGTGCGCACCGACCTGTGCGCACGCACACTCATTGTTATGCCCTCTATTTGCAGCGCCAGCATGCCCTGTGCGCGCGCATTTCCTTGTTTTCTGCGACCTGTGCGTGCGCACCTCTTCGTGCGAACGCACACGTTCCCTTTTCGCACTCTTCGTGCGAATGCACAGGCTTGTGCGTCCGCACGGCAACTTGCATCCACTCTGGTGGGAGCGTTGGCACAGCCTATGCGCATGAACCCCTGCCCCCTTTAAGCTTCTGTGCGAGTGCACGGACCTGTGTGCTCGCACACATGATCCAACCCAAAAAAAAATAAAAATTAGCCTTTCTATGCGTGGGCACAGGTTTGTGCCCACGCACACATCAATCTAAAGCCTCTGGTCGCAGCATTTGCATGCCTAGTGCGAACGCACAAGCCTTGTGCATTTTTCCATCCACGCGTACGCGTACATCACGCGTATGCGTCATTGACGAACGGATTTTTGCTAGTAAAGAATTTCACAAATGAAACCTCGTTGCAAGTATAGTTTCTAAACCAACAAAAAATCCTTTTGTACAAATAAATTTGGTTGTCACTAAAACAAACCCAATAAAAATAATAACTGAAGTATTTAAACCTCGAGTCGTCTTTCAAAGAATTGTAGGGAGGTGTAGTTATTATTGGTTATTGGAAAGTATCTTTTTGGGTTTTTGAAATAAGGAACAAGGAAATAAAATAACAAGAAAGTAAATTAATAACTAAGAAAGGCTCTTGGCAAGGTATGAGAATTAGACGTCCTATCATAGTTATCATTATCAATTGTGATGAGAATTGTTCATTGCTCCCACTTAGTTAACCCTTACTAAATAAAGGAAAGTCAAGTGGACTAATCAATTTGATTCCTCAAATCCTAGTCAACTCCTAAGGAAAGACTAGCTTTAGAGGGATCCAAATCAACCAGCAACCTTCAATTATCATTCAACGAAGGAGTTTGATAACTCAAGAGTCTCCAATTACTCAATTCAAGCTAAGAATGTAAAAAGCTAAATTAAAATAAAAAATATGAAATACCTCAAATTGCATTAAATAAAGAAATCAAATCTAACATGGAGTTCATAAACCAAATTGGAAAAGAAGAGAATCAACAAGAAAAATAAATAAACCAAAGTACTAGAAAAAATAAAAGTAGAAGAGAAACTAAATTAAAGGAACATTGAACCTGGAATTGAGAAGAAATAATCCTAAACTAAGAGAAATCCTAAAACCTAGAGAGAGGAGAAAGTCTCTCTCTCTAGAAAACTACATCTAAAACCTAAATTGTGAATGATTCAATGTATGCTGAGTCTCTGCTTGTCCCTGGCTTTAGTCTGCATTTCTGGGCCGAAAACTGAGTCCAAACTCGGCCCAAAATCGCCCCCAGCGTTTTCTGCGATTTCTGCAGGTCGCGTATGTCACGCGTACGCGTCAATCACGCGTCGCTGGTCATCTTCGTGTGTCACGCGTACGCGTCAGGTATGTGCACACGTCGCTGTACAAACTCCTATTCACGCGTACGAGTCAGGTACGCGCACACGTCGCTGTGCAAATCTCCAAATCACGTGCACGTGTGAGCCATGCGTGCGCGTCGCTTCTCGCTGGTTGTCTCTTTTATTCCTTCTGCTCTTTCCATTTTTGCAAGCTTCCTTTCCATCCTCTAAGCCATTCCTGCCCTATAAAGCCTGAAAACACTTAACGCACAGATCACGGCATCGAATGGTATAAAGCGGGATTAAAATACACAATTTAAAGGCTTAGAAAGCAAGTTTTCAATCATAGAGTAGAATTGGGAAGAAATTATAAAATCATGCGAATTATATGAATACGTGTGAGTTTAGTGGATAGAATCCACTCAATTAAGTACAAAATGTACCATAAAATAGTGGTGCATTAGTCATGCTGTATTTTCGCCATTTCACGCGCACGCGTCCATCACGTGTATGCGTCGATCTCCATTTTTTGCCGCACCACGCGCACGCGTCTATGACGCGTACGCGTGACCCTCTGTGCGTGCGCACAGCCCTTTAGGCCTGCGCACACCCCTGTTTTCACCCACTTTACTTCTTTTATTCTCTTCTCTATACTTTTTCTATTCTTTTCTCTTCCACCCTCCTCTTTTCTTGCTTTTTCCCTCTTCTCTATTTACTCTACTTTGTTTTGTTTGCATTTCATTTTTATTTTGGTAATTATTTGAGTTTTAGTTTAGATGTTTGTTAATTAAATAAATTGCAAGTGTTGATTAATATTGGTTGGGTTGCTTCTTGCTTAAGTTTTGGTTTAATTGATCTAATGAATATGTGCACTGAGCATCATGTCTTTATTTAATTACCTAGATGAATTGTTAGTTTGATTCATATGTTGTAGCTACCATATGCATTGAACTTTATCCTTGTTGGGCATCTTGAATTGTGCGCTTTTACTTTAGTGAATTGAGTTGAGCTACTTAGTCATCATGGTTCTTAAGTGAATATAATCACATAACAAGATATTTGTTCCTTGTTAATGCTTTTCATTTTTTTGAGTTGACTTGACTTGATTCTTATCAAGACTTGTCACTTTTTGTAACAAGCACCTTATACATGTGATTATTTCCTTATTCCTAAGTGTGAATAAGTAGTCTCTTTTCATCATTGAATTGGTTGTTGTTGATTGTGCCATTTTCTATTCATCTTGCGCTTTCACTTACACAACTTCAATAACCAATATCTTATATACTCAATTCACTGTAGTTGTGGTTACCTAGGTTGTTTGTGCCTTAAGTTTTGCTTATTTATTACTTGCAACCTAGGACTACTTGATTGAGGAACATGCTATTTCTTTTGATTGTGTGGTTTCTGTTTTTATCCGCCCAATGTTTGTATTTTAAATTGTGCACGTATTTTGAATACACACATTGCCTTTTATCACCCCACATACAACTTACTTCTCGTCAATTGTTGTTTATTTGTTTATAAAAGCAACCCAGAGCCCCCGGATCCCACCAGCTGAAGGTGGAGCCTCACAGTCCTTCATCCCCCGGATCATGTGCATGCACGGAGGACCGTGCATTATTTAAGTGTGGGGGAGGATCGCCAACTTCAATGGGGGTAAAATTTCTTTTCTTAGACACTTTGTAATACTCTTTTTTATTCTTTTTTCTTCAATTTTTGTAATTTTTGCTCTTATTTGCATCTTGTTTGGTTTGTTTGTATATATCTCCTTAATGCTTATAGTATATGATAGTAAATACTTGCATGTTGCATGTTAGATTGAATAAGTTTGGTAAAACAACAAAGAATTTTCAAGAAATTCCTTTTAGGGCGTTCCATTGATTAGATTTGAAAACATGTTTTTGAACTTGCTTGAAGTATTTTTATGGAACATAGAAAAGAGCTTGAACAAATACCAAGTGAGATTTGAGCTTAAATTGTGTGGTTGCACATTTTCAACCACAATTTTTGTTCTTGTGTGTGTTGTTAAACTCCTTTTATGATTGTAATCTTAGATTTGCTTTAATCTTTATGTCCTATATTTGTTGTTTTGAATGCTTTTAGTACGATTGAGGCCATTTTTGATTGTGAGCTTACAAACCCATATAGCCAACCCTTACATCTACCGTTGTAAATCACTTTTGAGCCTTTTAATTCCCTTTTGTTCTTCATCTTACCACATCATTCACCCTAAGTGAAAAACCATTATGTCCATGATTTGTATCTTTGATTAGCTTGGGTTTGAGTGTGTGTGTTAATCAAGTGTGGGGGAAATTTGTGGGAAACATTGGTAGAAAGTTACTTAGGATGTTCATTGAAAATATTTGGAAAAGTAGGAAAATACTCATGCATTCATTACTTGAAACATATGCATCTTCTTTGTGATAAAAAAATAAAAGAGAGAGAGAGAGAAAAAAGAAAGAAAGAAAAGAAAAGAAAAAGAAATGATAATATGAATTTAAATAAAGGTTGCATATGTGTGTGAATTGGAAAAAGGATGTATGAGTGAATGTGAAAAAGGAAAATGAATGGGAAGTTAGGTTGTTCTCTTTAGTGTACATAGGTTGATATTGGATTTGGTGGGATACTTGAGCTAATCAAAGATCCAATCTGTTAGCCCACTTAACCATATTAATCCTACCCTTACCTAAGCCCCATTACAACCCTCAAAAGTCCTCATGATATTTGCATTCATTCATCAAATATTAGTTGATTGTTAGATGACTTGCAAATCTTTGAAAAATATGATTAAAGGAGAATTGAATGATTAAGCCCTAAACACTGAGTGATTAGAGTGTAAACACATCTGGTGAGGGGTTCGATCGCTCAATTCTATGTTTCCATCGCTTATATTGTATCTTCTTGCAAGTTGCTTGTTAGTTTGCAAAAATTCCAAATCAAATCTTTGGGACATTGATTATATTGCCATATTTTCTTGTCTTGGCCCTAAGTTCCTACTTTGGATTGATTGAGATTCTTTTGTTTGTTTTTTGCCAAACTCTATAGGAACCATAGTATAGATATAGATAGTTAGCATTTAGTATAGTTGCATACATATAAGTAGTTGCATTGAATAAATCATTCACCCCTTCATTCATCTCCTTTGGTTGTGTTTAGCATGAGGATATGCTATTGTTTAAGTATGGAAGAATTGATGAGTCCATATTTTACGATATATTTTGGTTTGATTTGAGTGGATTTCATCATATAAACTCACATTTATTCACCTAAATAGCATAGTTTCATGATTTCTTCCTAAAATATGCTTAAAAGTGAAAACATGCTCTTTTGTGCTTAATTTAGTCGATTTTATTCAATTTAATCCCATTTGGTGCCTTGAAGTATTCGTTAAGTGATTTCAGGTTTCCAAGGCAAGTATGGGTTGAAGAAGTGAGAAAAAGAGCATGCAAAAGGGAAGAAACCATGAAGAAATAGAGTTTGGAAGTTCTAGTGCCTGTGCGTACGCACAAGTATGCGTGCGTACACACAAGGAAGATTTGTGAGCGACGCATACGCGTGACCCACGCGTAGGCGTGGGAGTGAATTTTGCGTAGTGACGCGTAGGCGTGACCCATGCGTACGCGTGACCTGAGTTACGTCAGCTCATTAATGTAAATTGCTGTGGGCAATTTTTGGGCCTCCAGAACCCAGTCTAACTCATTTCTGGAGCTATATCAGGCTAAAGGAAAGCTGAATAAAGGAGGGAGCAATTAGAGTTAGATTTTAGTTATGTAGTTCATTTTCTAGAGAGAGAAGCTCCCCTTTCTCTCTAGAACTAGGGTTTCTTAGTTTAATTTCCTTGTAATTTCTATGTTTTATTCTTGTTTTAATCTAGTTTCTTCTACCTTTCTTTGCTTTATTGTCTTAATTTCCTTATGTTATCTTGTTAATTTCTCATTTTCCTTACTTTTATGTTTATGCACACTCTTGTTATTTTAATTTACATTCAATGAAATTTATGTTTTCATGTCATTTATTGTTTTATTGAGTTGCTATCTTTACTTTCCTTGCTTGGTAGTTGTAGCATTTATTATTTCTTGTCATTTTACCATGCTTTCTCTACATGCCCACCAAGTGTTTGACAAAATGCTTGGTTAGATTTTTGCTTAGTTTTTCACACTCTTGGTTGAAAAATTGGGTGTTTGGGGGGAACTTGAGTGGTGGATGTCCATTCCACATTGTGTGAGGGTTGTTAATTAATTTGGTTTCCCTTAACTCTAAGTTACCCACTAGTGTTGACTTAGGACTTAGGAATTGAGATTAATTATGCCTAGTTGACTTATCCTCGATGTAGAGTTGACTAATTGGGATTAATCCACACACAATTACCATGTTTGTGGTCCACAACTATGATAGAAATCCTTAATTACCCACTCCTTGCCAAGAGTTCTTTTTAGCATTTAATTTCCCTTTCTCGCTTTAATTGCTTTGACTTTCAATTTCTTACATGCTAAGTTACCTTCTTGCACTTTGATTTCTTGCTATTTACATTTCTTGCCAATTGCAATCTTCCAACCCCCATTTCACTCATAGCCAATAAAATGACATTTAATTGCAACTCCTAGGGAAGATGACCCGGGAGCTAATTACTCTCGGTTATTTGAATTTGAATTTGACATTTGATTAAGAGAATTCATTGTCGGTTTGGTCTATACTACTAACGAATTGATTCTTGATTCTAAATCGATGATAAAACTCTTCTTATCAAATTTGGCGCCGTTGCCGGGGAGTTGCAATGGTGTTGTTTTTGGCTATTGTAAATATGTTAATATGTAGATAGCTTGCTTGTTGGTTGTCTTTGTTTATGGTTAGGATTGGGATCCCGGAGGACATTGGACATTCAAGCATTTGGTGGGCAAGTCAAGCACAAGCCACCATAGTGAAGGCTCTTCCAATTGTCTAACTTAAAGACATTAAATAAAAGTGTTTGGTAACATTGTTCTAACTCTTCTCTTTTTGTATATATTTTGGCTTAATTGCATGTTTGCTTGTTTTGGTTAGCTTATGATTAATATAATTTTGAGATTTGTTGGGTTAGTTTTGGTTTGGATCATGAATTTATGGGTTCTTGCATGTTTTGGTGTTTGGTTTTGATTGAACTAAGGCTTGGTACCTTAGATTTTGAAAGAAATTTTTTTGAAAAAACAGGGCATCTGTGCATGCGCACACACTTGTGCATGCGCACGCAACCTTTATTTTCTACGTCCTGTGCGTGCGCACCCACCTGTGCGCACGCACACTAATTGTTATGCCCTCTGTTCGCAGTGGCAGCACGCCCTGTGCGCGCGCATTTCCCTATTTTCTGCGACCTGTGCGTGCGCACCTCTTTGTGCGAGCGCACACGTTCCCTTTTTGCACTCTTCGTGTGAACGCACAGGCTTGTGCGTCCGCACGCCAACTTGCATCCCCTCTGATGGGAACATTCGCACAGCCTATGCGCATGAACCCCTGCCCTTTTAAGCTTCTGTGCGAGCACACGGACCTGTGTGCGCGCACACATGATCCAACCCAAAAAAAAAGTTTTAGCCTTTCTGTGCGTGGGCACAGGTTTGTGCCCACACACACATCAATCTAAGGCCTCTGGTCGCAGCATTTGCATGCCTAGTGCAAACGCACAAGCCTTGTGCATTTTTCCATCCACGCATACGCGTACATCACGCGTAGGCGTCATGCTATATTTTCGCCATTTCACGCTCATGCGTCCATCACGCATATACGTCGATCTCCATTTTTCACCGCACCACGCACACGCTTCTATGACAAGTACGCGTGACCCTCTGTGCGTGCGCACAGCCCTTTATGCCTGCGCACGCCCCTGTTTTTACCCACTTTACTTCTTTTCTTCTCTTCTATATACTTCTTCTCTTCTTTTCTCTTCCACCTCTCCTATTTTATTGCTTTTGCCCTCTTCTCTACTTGCTCTACTTTGTTTTGTTTGCATTTCATTTTTATTTTGGTAATTATATGAGTTTTAGTTTAGGTGTTTGTTAATTAAATAATTATAAGTGTTGATTGATATTGGTTGGGTTGCTTCTTGCTTAAGTTTTGGTTTAATTGATCTAATGAATATGGGCACTGAGCATCATGTCTTTATTTAATTGCCTAGATGAATTGATAGTTTGATTCATATGTTGTAGCTACCATATGCATTGAACTTTATCCTTGTAGGGCATCTTGAATTGTGCACTTTTACTTTAGTGAATTGAGTTGAGCTACCTAGTCATCATAGTTCTTAAGTGAATTGTGAATCAAGAAATTGTGAATTGGATAATGATATTTCATTGCAACTCCTAGGGAGAACGACCCAGGAATTGAACTCCCGGTTATTGTGTTTTGATTGTGACTATCTTTTGATCTTAATTTGATTGGGAATTAGTTGTTGATCTAGATTATACTTACAACGAAGAGATCCTATTTTTATTGATTCTAGATCAACATAAAATTCTCTTTATCAGTACTCTTCAAATTTTAAAAGATATAAATGCTTATCACCTAATGGTAAAATCTATATTTCAAGACATGTACAATTTGATGAAAACGAGTTTCCTTATCAAACCATATTTGCATAAAAACATATTCCTACATCTACTATGTCTAGTTCTATGATACATGATTATGCACCTTTGTTTGATCATCATAGTTTACATAACCATACTACTCATTCTTGTAATTCTCTTGTTACTACTGATACAAGGACTCATGTCCCTAATGTTGTGTAAGGAACTAGTAATAATCAGAATAGTCCTAGAGCCACAATACCAAAAATATCTCAGTCTCTTCCTCTAACACACACTCAATCCCCTGCTGACACAAACACTCATTTACCCCTTATTGACCAATCTTCGCCACATACCACCAATCAATCCTCAAAATCAGAAAATGTACACCCAATGATAACTAGGTCCAAAATTAATTCTGCAAAACCAAAAGTCTTGACTTCCACTGTCAGTGACTTGGACTATAAGGAACAACCACCAAAAACACCTAAAGTAGCCCTTAGTAAGCCTCATCGGTACACAGTAATACAAGAAGAATATCAAGCCCTTATTCAAACCAATACATGGTGTGTTGTCTCTAAACCACAAAATGCCAAGGTTATTGGGTGTAAATGGATATATGCAATAAAAAGGCACCTTGATGGCACTATCCAGAAGTATAAAGCCAGGTTAGTGGCCCAAGGTTTTCATCAACAAGAGGGTTTTGATTTTGAACAAGTTTTTAGCCCTGTGATTAGGCCAACTACAATCAGATTGGTTTTAAGCATTGCATTATCTAGGAATTGGACACTTAGATAGTTTGACTTTAACAATACATTTCTCAATGGAGACTTGCATCAAACTATTTACATGACACAACCATATGGGTTTGAATAAGGTTCTGCTAATCTTGTGTACAAGCTTAATAAAGCTTTATATGGCTTAAAACAAGCACCTAGAGAGTGGTTTATCAAACTTAGCACAACACTACATTCATTTGGGTTTAAAAACACTTTATCAAATACTTCTTTATTTGTGAAAAAGGAATTCCATTCCGTAACATATATATTGTGCTATGTGGATGACATAATTATAATAGGTAGTGTTCTTGTATGGATACCTGAAGGGAGAGCTCGGCCCTTGAGAATCGACACCGATTGTTATCTCCGGTGCCGACCTTTGAGCCTTGTGGAAGTCCGAGCTTTACTCCGAGAAAATGTCCAATTGCGCAAAACGTGAGCAAGAAACAAGGGGGAGTGTACCTGCAAAGGCACTCCGAAGCTTAAGTCAGTATTGAGAATTCAATGTGTTCCAAGGATAGAAGACTATACCTTTTATGAGTGAAGATAGGTCGGTTATGTTTCCATTTCATCATCTGATTTGAAGAGTAATAATTGGGTGATAAAATCCAATCTGATGTTTCGATTCTAAGATGTCCATTGAGATTATTTGAACTACCAAACTATAACGTCAGCTTGCCGAGTAATAACGTGAATAATGACGAGTTATGATAGATAATGCTGAGTTATAATGTTGGATTTGTAACAGTCGGATCATAGCCCCCAAGCTTAGCCTGAGAATATGTTTAATGAAGCAAGTTGAGCTTTTAAGAGTTGGCTATTGAGAGATGTTATAGTTCGGCGAATTTGGGTTGTCCTTGGAGCCCCCAGATCAAGGTGCTTTATTGAACATTTATTAAAACTATAGATTGTCATGATTAGAAGAGAGAAAAAGTTAAATAAAAGTTTTAATGAGTGTGCGTGTTTCCAATGCAAGCTTATTGGGTTTGATGTAACTGATTGGATGGGAAGTGGAACCGAAATTTTTGGTTTAAGTGTGCTAATTAAAAACTTTGGAATCCTGAAGGTTTGCATGCTTGCTGTATTATTCTTTCTCAGGCATTTGGAACGAAAGCATGAGTAAAAGAGGTATGTGTTAATCCTTTCCTCTTGTCTTTTTAGTTTAGAATCTGTGGTTCGTTATCTGTTCTTCTTCTTCTTCTTCTTCTTCTCTTCTGTTTTCTAATGGGTTATGAGAAAGAGACGAAAGGGAAGATAGATTGGTCTTACGACTGGGTGAACGACAATGTGAGGGGTTGCGCTTCTTTGTTTTTGGATGTTGGTGCTGCGAATGAGATAGACAAGGCTAGGGTTATGAGGGCTGGTCCTGGGGTTCGATTGGAGTTACTCCCATGTTCAGAGAATGACAGGGTTTTTAACAGAGGGGAGGATTTTGAGCATTTCTTTATGTATAGCTGTGTATTGGAGGAACTAAGGGTAAACTTCCATTCAGTGAATTTGAGTGTCAGGTGTTGAAGCAGTTGAACTGCGCACCCTCACAACTGCATCCCAATGGGTGGGCTTTCCTGCGTCTGTTTGAGGTTCTTATGGATTTTTTGGAGGAAATTTCATCAGTGGAGTTGTTTTTCTCTTTGTTTCAGGCAAAGGGTGTGTGGAAAGGTGGTTGGGTAAATCTGAACAGTTTGCCGAGGTTTGGCATTTTTAAGTTATACAAATTGTCCTTTAAGAACTTCAAGGAAATGTATATTAAGGTGAGTAGTTTCGAAGGTGACTTTCCATTCTATGTGGACGAACATTTGGGGGAAAAATTTCCTCTTTGGTGATGTTCAGAGCCTCAAAACATTCTAGGGCCTAAAACTATAACCCTAAGGGATGAGTGCATAATTGAGTATTTGACTGAGGTTGTTGATCGGAAGGAGTTGATTTCTGTATATGATCTGCTGCAGTGGGAGGAAAATAAGGCGGCTGTTGTAAACTTTTTGGGTAAGGATTTTGATTTTCTTATTATATCAGTGTTGAGATTTGTGACAAATGTTGGTTTTTGCTTGCGTTGCTGGTGGTAAATATCCGGGCGTGTCTGCTGTGAGTCTTAGGGCTCGTGTGAGGAGTAAAGGTCTTGATAAAGAGGGATCTTCGTCAAAAGCGGAGAAGGTTGGTGTTGGCGAGGATGATCAGCTAAGGCCGAGGACGAAAAAGGTAATTTTAAAGAGGAAGAAAGCTGACGTAGTAGACCTATCCGAAGATTCTGATGATGGGCTAAAAATTCCAATAGAGGAAGTGCAGAATTTTTATGATAACCAGAAGAAGTTGCATGATATTGTTGAGCAGAGTGAGGGTTCGTCTCTCTGAGGGAAGGATTATCCTTTCATGATTACTGCTGATGAGGTCTGTCAGACCCCCTCCGATGTTATCTTAGCTGAGGAGGTTGGGGATGTGGCAATTGACCAGTATATGCAGGTAATTGTGTTTTTGTTGTGTTACTTTGTTTGATATATTTGCTGGTGATCATGATGATAGTTGTATTTATTTTGCGTAAGGTTGTTGGTTTGCGGCTTGCTAGTTTGGGGTGTAGCCACGAAAAGAAACATTTGAAGGCTGCGAATGAAAGGTCTGATCCGAAGTTAAAGGAGGAGTTAGATTTGAAAATAGCTAGAGTTGCTGAGGTTGAGGCGAAGCTGGCCGAGGTACAGAAGGAATTGTTATTGACTAAGGAAAATTATTCGAAGGAGGTGGAGGACGTTAAGAAGAAGGAGGCCGATCTCTCCAGTATGAGTTCTCGGGTGATTGAGTTAATAAGTCAGTTGTAAGAGATTGAAAAAAAGCAAACAAGGTGAGATTTTGGATTCGTTTATTGAAGGTTTTGAAAGAGCTTCTATTCAAGCCAAATTTCTTACTCCTGGAGTGGATTTCTCTCAGATGGATACAGGGAAGATAGTGCAGGACGGGGTTATGGTGGAGGATGACGGTGCTACTGAGCAGGGAGATGAAAATGTTGAAGAGGTTTAGGTCTGATGTGGTTGTGTTTGTTGAACATTTATTTTGTTGGTAAACTATTTTGCTCCTGTGGTGAGCTTATGTTTGTAACTTTATTTTGCTACTGTTTTTTGAGAAAAGCAATTTATGATGCTTCTGATTATATGTTGTTGTGCATGTTTTAATTAGTGTATAATTATAGTATTTTGTTTGGTAATTTGATATGATGAGTGAGTGTTGTCTGATTTGTGACTGTGCCTAGAGCCGAATTGTTTTGTTATGGGTAAAACATGCCATAGTGTTAAGTAAATTTGTTTGAATGGTGAAGTGCCAATATTTTTATGGATATTTGTTTGATGTTAAGGGAGGGTCGAGTAGGCCGAGTTTTGTGAGATACCGAATAATAGAAATAGGGTTTATTTGATAGATAGTGTTTGGTGTAATTGGATTGGTTTTGATTAATTTTGATTGGTCGTTTTCCGAGTATTGATTGGTAATGTGTTTGTATGATTAATTCCGAGTAGTTTGGAATCGCGGTGAGGTCGGATATTTGTTTGACTGATAGATTCCGAATGATCGGTTTCGGATTAAGATCGGCCAGTTGTTTGATTGATAGATTAGATTTTGATTATGATCGGCTTTTTCCTTGATTGTTAGATTCCGAATGATCGGTTTCGGATTATAGATCGGTGGTTTGTTTGACTGATAGTATCCGAATGCTCGGCTTCGGATTATAGATCGGTGGTATAAATAGTTTGCAAATAAATGAGAGAGGAATAGTATTTGATGAAATAAGAAATTTATTTATTTGAGACCCTTTTATTTCAAAGGCCCAGGTAGGCTAGCCTTGTTAAAACCTCTCCAAGAAAAATCCATTGTGGGAAAAATCTTGGTAGTAGAAAAAAGAGTACTCGCATGTCCCTAGTTTTTAACTGTAATATAACTTTAAAGATGATACATTCCAAGTGTTAGGCAGATCTTTACCATCTAAGGTTTGTAATCGGTAAGCTCCATTGCCGACGACTTCTGTGATTCGGTAAGGGCCTTCCCAATTAGTTGCTAGTTTGCCATGATTTGATGGTCTTCTAGCTTGTTCTGTTTTCCTGAGCACAAGGTCGTTTACTTGGAAAGACCTTGGGTGAAGTCTTTGTTTATATCTTCAAGCTATGTGCTGTTGCATGGCCAAATGTTTGATTACTGTCGACGATCTGACTTCTTCTACGAGGTCGAGTTCGGATTGCCGAGCTATGTCTTTTGTAGTATGGGCGGCCATTTCAGTGCGCAGTGAGGATTGGGAGATCTCCACGGGTATCATTACGTCTGAACCGTAGACTAGCCGGAAGGGTATTTCCTTTGTGGTTGAATGAATGATGGTGTTGTATCCCCATATGATCTCTGGGATAAGCTCAGCCTAGAGGCCTTTTGCATCATCCAGTTTTTTTCTTAGAGCATGTAGTATTACTTTATTTGCATCTTCTGCTAACCCGTTTGTTTGTGGGTGCTCTACTGATGAAAAATGTTGTTTGATTTTCAAGTCCTGCAAGAAGGATGTGAACTTTTGATCGGCAAACTGGATACCATTATCTGTGATAATGTGCCAAGGTATGCCGAATCGACAAATAATATATTTCCATACAAAAGAAAGCATTTGTTGTGATGTAATCTTGGCTAGAGGTTGTGCCTCTATCCATTTTGAAAAAAAAATTAATTCCTACAACCAGGAATTTTACCTGCCCTGCTGCTGTCAGGAAAGGGCCTAGGATATCTATACCCCATTGGTTGAACGGCCAGCTTACCTCGGAACAGTGTAGGAGTTCGGCCGGGAGATGTGTGATCGGACTGTGTTTCTAGTAGTTGTTACAACTTTTGACTTTTGTTTTGCGATCTTGTAGTAGTGTCAGGCAGTATAATCCAGCTCTGAGGATCTTTGAAGACAGGCTTCGGGCTCCGAGGTTTGTACCACAGATTCCTTCATGTGCCTCGGCAAGCGCAAGCTCAGCTTCTATTCTGCAAAGACATTTTAGTAAAGGACGAGATAATCGTCGTCTATATAGACAATTGTTATAAATTGTAAAGAAGGAGGCTTGTCGGCGAAAGTGTCGAATGTTTTCGACGTCGCATGGCAAGATCCATGTCCGAAGATAGTTTATGTATAGAGTTCTCCAATCTGTTTCCTGTGTTACACTTAAAATTTTTGTTAGTTCAATGCTTGGTTTAAGCAATGTTGACTGATAAAGGGATGACCCGTTTGGTTGAGTACTGACGAGTTTAGACAGAATATTAGCTCAGCCATTACTCTCCCGGGGTATGTGCTGTATTTCGTATTTTGAAAATTTTGAAAGTAAATTTTGAACGATGTCAAGGTATTTAGAAAGCAAAAGGTCTTTTACTTGGTATAAGTTGTTTACCTGCTAGACGATAAGTAAGAAGTCGCAGTATACCTTAAGTTCGGTGATGTTTAACTCCGCAGCGAGTCTAAGAGCGGCAATTAGGGCTTCGTATTCACTTTGATTGTTACTTGCTTTGAAAGAAAAATGGAGGGAATGTTCGATGACATTGCCGTGACTATCATCAAGTATGATACCTGCTCCGCATCCTTGTGGGTTGGAGGACCTATCGACGTATAAAGACCATTCGATGTAATCTTCGGTTGTGTCTGGTACTGAAAACTCGGTGATGAAGTCGGCCAAGAATTGGGACTTGATAGATGTTTGGCCCTCGTACTTGATATCAAATTCCGAAAGTTTCACCGACCATTTTACTAGTCAGCCAGCCAGCTCTGGTTTCTGAAGGACTTGTCGTAAAGGATGATCTGTTCGAACATGGATTATATGACTCTGGAAATATGGCTGGAGTCTTCTCGCTGAGAAGACAAGGGCTAGGGCCAGCTTCTCAATGCTCGGATATTGAAACTCGGCATACTGTAATGTTTTGCTGGTAAAATAGATTGGGAACTGCTATTTTTGCCTTTCTGCAACAAGAGCGGAGCTTACAGCCTAGTTAGTCACAGATAAATATAAGAATAATGGTTCCCCTTGAAGGGGGTTTGTAAAATTGGTGGTTTTGAAAGAGTTTCTTTGATAATTGTGAATGCTTGTTCGCAATCATCAATCCATTGGAAAGCTTTTTTCTTTTTTAAAGTTTGGAAAAAACATAAAGACTTAGAAGCTAGGCAGGGTAAGAATCTAAAGAGTGCATCAAGTCTCCCTCTTAACCGTTGGACTTCTTTAATGGTTTGTGGGCTTGTCATGTCTAAAACAGCTCGGCATTTTTCTGGATTTGCCTCAATACCTCGGCTAGTGAGCATGAAGTCGAGGAATTTGCCGCTCTGGACGCCAAATGCGCACTTCTTGGGATTTAATCGCATGTTGTATTTTCTGATTTGATCGAAGATTTCTACGAAGTCATCAAGGTGATTGTTTCTGATCTTTGTCTTGGCAACCATATCGTCAACATAGACCTCAATGTTCCTACCGATCTGCTTGGCGAAGACTTTGTCCATTAAGCGTTGATATGTTGCACCTGCATTCTTAAGGCCAAATGGCATGACTTTATAACAATAGTTTCCATATTTAGTAATAAAGACTGTCTTATTTTGATCGGATAGATGCATTTGAATCTGGTTGTAGCCAGAATATGCATCCATAAAGCTAAGTTTTTCATAACCAGATGCATTATCAACTAGGCAATCGATAGATGGCAAAAGATATGAATCTTTGGGGGCATACTTTGTTGAGATCGGTGAAATCAACACACATGCGCCATTTACCATTATTTTTTTTTACCATGATGACATTCGCCAGCCATGTTGTAAATTTGATTTCCTGGATGAAGCCGGCATTGATGAGCTTCTTGGTTCCTTCCAGGGAGGCTTGTTTTCGGTCGTGGCCAAGGTTCCTCTTTTTCTGTGCTATAGGTCGGACGGACGGATCTAATGCCAACTTGTGGGATATGATGGATGGATCAATGCCTGGCATATCAGTTGGAGTCCAAGCAAACAGGTCGGCATTTTGTTATAAAAATGCTCGGAATGAGGCTTTCTCCTCTGAGGTTAATGTGGAGCCGAAATAGATTTTATGCAGGTCTTCCGTCGAGGTTGGTCTTTCAAGGGTTCCTGCCCTTGGATCAAGGTCGGCCAGAGCTGGTAGGTCATCCTTGCTGCCGATGTTGTGAACATGGGCTTTTTTGTTTGGGTTAGGTCTTTTGAAACTGTTGTTGTAGTATTCCCTGGCCTCTCGGGCATCACTATGAATGGTTGCAATTGTGTTATCCTGCAAAGAAAACTTAACACAGAGATGAATTGTAAAGACTACGGCGCCGAACCTATTTAGGAAAGGTCGGCCAAGTATCAAATTTTAAGGACTAAAACAATCAACCACTAAGTATTAAATGTCTGAATTTTTTGATGAGGGAAACTCACCGAGTGTGGTTTGTAACCACACAGAGCCCATAACCGGGACTCTCTCACCTGAGAAACCTACCAGGTCTCCAATGGAAGGTTGTAGGATGTTGCTGCTCAGTTTCATCTTCTAGAATATGGAGTAAAAGAGAACATCGGCACTGCTCCCAGGGTCCAATAAAACCTTTTTGACTAGGAGAACTCTGAGCTGCAGGGAAATCACGATCGGGTCGTCTAGATTTGTTACATTGGTGTTGTGGTCGGCTGTCTGGAATGTTATCTGAGGAAAGTGTGGAAGTGTCTGCTGTTGAGTTTGATCGGATTCTATGAAAAGCGTAGCTTCGGTAAGATCGCTTTCTTGTCGAGCTTGTGGCTCCTCCACCTGCAAAACCTTCGAAATACAGTTAATAATACGTCTTGGTTGGTCGGGATGGTTGATGTTCGGCCAATCTTTATCTTGGCCATGCTGTGTCGCCGAGCTTTGGTCACTAGAGGGGGGATGCTCGTCGCTGTATGTGGCCACCGATATACTTGTCTAGGTGACCTTGCCGAGCTAGTCGGTCTAGAAGGTCTTTGGCGATGACACACTCGTCAGTAGTGTGTCCGTGCTTTTGGTGGAGAGAGCAGTATTTTGATCTGTCCACGCCTTTTGAATCTGGGTAACTGTCGGCTTTTCTTGGCAGTTTGATCAACTTTGAATTTAAGATCTCCTTGATGATGTCGTCGCGCTTGGTGTTGAACTGAGTGTAAGAGTTATATCGCGGAGTTGGTTTGAAGTTTTTCTTGTTGTCTCGTGTTTTGTCGTCATCTCTGTATTGTGGTTTTTTTGTTTTCCAAGCTTGTCGGAGTTCCTCGATGTCAATCTGACCTTTAGCCTTTTCACGGAACTCGGCCATAGTTTTAGGTTTGGCTACAGCAATGGTCTCCTGGAATTTTCCTGGTCGGAGTCCGCTTTTTATTGCGTGCAGTTCCACCTCGGGATGGAGATCAGGTATACTCATGGCTATCTTCGTGAAGTGCGTCATGTAGTCTCTAAGGCTTTCGTGCTGGTCCTGCTTGATTGTGTTCAGGTAATCGGAGTCGTGTAGATAGATGGCCGATCCAGCAAAGTGCTCCTCAAAGGGCTTTGATAGGTCTCTAAAGCGAGAAATAGAACCTGCAGGCAAAGAACAAAACCAATCAAGTGCAGGACCGTCTAAGTAAGATGGAAAACAACGACATAAAACTTTATCAGATGCACCGTTTACTGTCATTATGGAGGTGAATTTTTTGATGTATTTCTTCGGATCACCGAGCCCATCATAGGGGGTTAGTGTGGTCGGCAGAGTGAATCTTCTGGGCAGCACTAAATTCATCACTTCGGCCGTGAACGGCCCAGGGGAGCTTTCTAGGTTGTCATCCTCATCTTCTGGCCGAGCTTCCTCATTATGCTCGGGTTGCTCTTCTTCATGCCGAGCAGTTTCAGAGACATGCGTTGGCCCTGACTGATGCTCGGCTTCTTCTGTCCGTTCTTGTCATTCGTTGTTATTTTTGAGTCGGGTGTTATTCAAATTAGCAATTTGATTTGCCATTCTTTGGTTCTCTTCAGCCATGCGCTGGTTGGCTTACCGTAACTCGGTCAACATCTGAAGGAGTTCAGATGGTGTGGGTGGAAGCTGTTTAGCCATGGCTCCAAGTGAGAACGTCGAGGCCGATGATATATGGAAAGGATTATATTCTCGGCCCACGGTGGGCGCCAATTGTTCTTGTATGGATACCTGAAGGGAGAGCTCGGCCCCTGGGAATCGACGCCGACTGTTATCTTCGGTGCCGACCTTTGAGCCTTGTGGAAGTCTGAGCTTTACTCCGAGGGGATGTCCAATTGCACAAAGCGTGAGCAAGAAACAAGGGGGGAGTGTACCTGCAAAGGCACTCCGAAGCTTAAGTCAGTATTGAGAATTCAATGTGTTCCAAGGATAGAAGACTATACCTTTTATGAGTGAAGATAGGTCGGTTATGTTTCCGTTTCATCATCTAATTTGAAGAGTAATAATTGGGTGATAAAATCCAATCTGACGTTTCGATTCTAAGATGTCCGTTGAGATTATTTGAACTGTCGAATTATAATGTCAGCTTGCCGAGTAATAACGTGAATAATGCCGAGTTATGATGTTGGATTTGTAACGGTCGGATCAGGTAGTGATGCTGCAGCCATACAAGAAATGATACAAAGCTTAAATAAGATATTTTCTTTGAAAGATTTTGGAGAACTTAATTATTTCTTGGGCATTGAAATTCACAAAACAAAAATAGGCAACCTTCACTTGTCACAAAAAAATATGTGAATGATCTTTTGTCCAAAGTTGACATGGCTAGTGCCAGCCCCATGCCAACACCCATGATATCCTCTCTTCAATTATTTTCTACAAGTTCAGAGAAGTTTGAAGACCCCAAACTGTATAGGACAGTAGTAGAATCACTACAATATTTAACAATAACTAGACCTGACTTGTCTTACGCAATGAGCAAGATCAGTCCATTCATGCATTCTCCTATCCTATTTCATTGGAAAGTAGCAAAGAGAATTCTAAGATACATACAAGGCACTAAAGAACATGGCATTCTGCTGCAAAAATGCGTAGATTATAAGCTCTATGGTTTCTCTGATTCTGGATGGCAGCTGATCTTGAAGATCGCAGGTTAGTTTCGATTTCTACGTCTATTTAGGCACTAATCTTGTCTCCTGGTGTTGTAGGAAACAGGGGACTATTAGCAGATCTTCTTGTGAAGCAGAATTCAGAAGTCTAGCTACTTGTGAAGCTGAACTTGTTTTGGATAAGGAACCTGCTACATGAGTTGGATATCAAATTACACCGAGCTTTTATTATACACTGTGATAACATGAGAACAGTGCTGTTGACAGCCAATCCTATGCTGCATGATCGAACAAAGCACTTCCAGCTGGATGTCCAAATCATCCGGGACAAGTTGTAGCAGAAAACTCTACATATGGTGCATATTCCAAGTGTAGACCAGGTTGCAGATGTTTTGACAAAGCCACTAACAACAGCTTTGTTTGAACGACTCAGAGACAAACTTTGAGTGTGTCCTAGACGGCTAGACCATACTCGAGTTTAGGGGGGATTAAGGCACAAGAGAGTCATGAAAAGGTTGAGGAGGTCAAAACGGATTCTGTTGAATTAATAATAGATTTAGTTAGGTAGTTGGGTGTATAAAAGAGCTCCACTAGTTGGTAGAAGCTCTCTTTAGATTTTTACTTTCAGTTCTGATAAGCTTCGAAGAGAAACACAATTTTGTTCAATTACCGCATCAATTTAGCTTACATTTTTTGTTTCTAAAGAGCTACCTCTTGTTCTTCAATTCATCAATATTTTCATTTTTCTTTAAGTGTAACGAAACAGGATTGTTCAAACGTATTGATTGTTCTCTCCCATGTATCACGTGTGCAAACGTGATACATGCAACGATAAATGTGTCTTATATTATTTATAATGTAAAATGAACAACTTTATTTCATTTATATTATAAACGAGATAAGTAATGAAATGCAAATCAATAAAAATACTATAAATTATTTATATTTGTAAATAAAATATTTAATTAATTTATTTAAAAAATACTGAGAAATGCAATTATCGTGAACAAACAAGCTAATAGCATGATATCTTTTAAGAATAGTAATATGACATAATTTGTCATCTTTCAATTATTAATTTGGGCTATGGCAAACCTATAATTATTAGAGTCGTGCTATCTTTGTGCACATAGTCACAAAGAGGAGAACAATAATTTACGTGTTGCCATGTTTTTATCCATTGTAAACGGACAGAGACAAAAAGACAAAAGGCAGTAGTGAGTTTAAATAACCCACGCAAAATACTTTCTAGATGGAACTTTTCCTTTTCCTTTTTTAGTTTTTAAACTTTTATAGATGCATAATTGGTTAAGGAAAATGCTATCCAAAAGTGTGATTTCTACACACTCAAATATATGATATACGACTCTCACCATGTGAGGGAAGTAGGCCAAAGGCCGAAACAGACTTGCACACATGCAAGTATTTAATTTTTTTCCCTTTAATGTATAAACAACTAATGATTGTTGTGGAAAATTTGAAAACACACGCAACTAATTTTTTTTCCTTTGATGTATAAATGGACATTTTCTACTTTTCAATAAAAATGATTAGTTATTTGATAAATTTTAGTTGTATAAATAGATATTTTTATTTGTTTGATGACAGAATGTCCAAAAAACTTGCGTGTATACCTCGTTAAAGCTTTCGCTTATTATGATCCGGTCGAGTAATTCGTCATTAAAAATGTATTCAAATAATTTTATCGTTCATAAAAAATATATTTAAATTTTGTTATCGATAAAAATATATGCAAATAATTTTAAAAAAATTTTAAAAATCAAAATAATTCAGCACTATTACATTCATAATAATATATTTTATATATTATTAATGTTAATTGATTTTTTTTGTAATGACTAATTTATTATTTTCTCATTATTTCACTGCACCTAAGTAATATTGTAGAAGTTAGAGTAATTTAAATTTTAATTGTCATTAATTTTAATTATTTTTTGTAATTATTGATTTATTGTCTCACTCACGTAATATTTATTTCATGTTTTTTAAAGTGGAATAATAATTTATTCTGATTTTTTAACACAAATATTTTTAAATTTTATCATAATTGGATTGAAAAAATTTCAAATACTTAAATTAATTTGTTCAATTGAAAAATGTACTCATAACATCCATAAGTTCATACACATAACATCAATAATTTTTATTATTTATTATTTTATTTTATAAGTCAAAAACTAATAACTTTGGACGTTTCTGATTTTTAATAAATAGAGACTAATCAAATTTAAGATGTTTTTATTTTTTATAAAATCTATTGAGATGAGTTGAGATTTTTTAGGATTAAAAATATCAAAATTTAACATTTTTTATTTGAGAAAAAATTATAAAATTATGAATGTAATAATAATGAAAGTATTTTTTGAGATTTAATTCACATTAAATTTAGAATTAACTTTGAGTGTAATTAAATGAGAGGGGATATATAGTTATAGAAAGAAATTAATTGTGTCAATTAAGTTCAGAGAGTAATTCACACTGTCTTATAAGTGGAAATGTTATTGATGATGTATTTTTATTTATTGTCTATAATGTTTTGGTTACCTAGCATTACTCAATTTAAAAATATGAAATATATAACATTAAATATGTATTCTTAAAAATATTTTAAAGATTAAATTTTGATGCAATTTTTTGTAAACATTACTAAAAAAATAAAATATTTTTATCCTTAAAATTTAGTAATTTTTTGCTAAATATATATTTTTTGTGATTTTTTTTGTCAACAACCAATAAGACTTTTAGAAAATAAAAAATATAGAGATCAAATTTTTATCTGATTTTTGTGTATTTTTTAAATAGTTATCTAAATATTTCTATAAATTTTTGGATCAAATACATAATTGATTTATCAAATACAAAAGTTGTTTGTTATTTACAAAAAATAATATTTTTTCTGGGTATTTTTGTTGCGTTTTTAAATTATTTGAGAACATTTTTATCGATAATAAAATTCGAGTGTATTTTTATTAGCAATAAAATTATTCG
>NC_029790.2:124561927-124568351 GCF_000816755.2 Arachis ipaensis
GCTTTTACTTTTTAAAAGTAGCTTATAAAAGCTAACTTTTAAAAGATGACTTTTTAAAAGTTGTAGCATTTATGTTTGGTAAATTAAATTAAAAATAGCTTTTAATAAATACAAGCAACAACAATTGTGTTTGGTAAAATAGCTTTTAAAAATTAAAAATACTATAATAGACATAAATACAAGCATTAAATTTGAAAATTAGTTAACATATGAGGTTATATTAGACTTTTAAATTTTGAAAAGTACAAGCTAACTTTGAAAAGCCCTACCTTAGGTGCTTTCAAAAGTACCCCGATCTTTTAAAAGCTGCAAGCACAAGCACATGATCTTTTTAATTTACCAAACACAAAATGAGAAGCTTGAGCTTTTAAAAAGTACAAGCACCTCTTCGAAAAGTTTTACCAAACCAAGCTTTAAACTGATGGAAGGAGTATATGAATGATTTTATCTTTAATATTTTCGCTCAAGTAAGATCCTCTTTTAGATTTATTTGATTTTTGCATATACTTTTTTTTTTCTCTTTTTATTTGTCTTGTATTTTTTTTTTAAATTTTGAAGTTCATCAATAATCAAATTGTAAACTTTTTTTTTACCAAAGATAGGAGACTCGAACCCGCAACCTCTTAATTGAATATGGGGAGACTATACCATTTGAGATATAACTCATTGAAAATTGTAAACCTTTTGAAAATAGAATTTTAATACTATGTCATAAAATCATTCATCTCAAAATTTAAATCGACAAAAAAAAACATAAATAATTTTATCGCTAACATAAAATAATAAAACACAAAAATGATATCGTGAGAAACTGACATGTATTTCTCACAAAGTGCAAAGTGTTTGAATTCGTCAACTCAATCTACAAAAGCATGTTTTTTTATATTTCAAAAAATTAAATCCGTTATTTCAGTACGTGAAAAAAAGTTTCTTGCATATTGCAAAAGCCGGAAAAAAAAAAGATATTGATCAAAATTTTTTGAAGATGGAAAAAAATTTAAATTATTTTACATATTATCTTCTCCTAAAATATTCAATTTTCTTCTAGAGTATTCAATCCTAAAATAAATAGGATATTGATCAACATTAGTTGTCTTTTATTAATGATATCAATATCTGTAAGTAATACTTACATTTTATTGGTCCTATAATCACTCATTTACATAAATAGCACTATAAAAAGTGAAACTAGATAAAATATTAGAAAAAGACTAAAAATATTTATCCAATAAAATAAGATTAAAATAAATTTAGGAAGCCATTGCCCCTTCCTCACTATATATGTAGTTCCGCTCCTGGCGGCGTTATCATATTTTTCATCTTCAAATTTACTAACTAAGAGAATTTTTTATAACTTAATACATCTTTTCATTCATACGGAGAGATTATTAAAGTACATGGGTTTCAAACCTTTATATAGGTAAAATATGATAACATACTTAATTGCTAAAAAAAATTATTATTGGCTATGAACAACTAAGTATAAATTATAATGGAGGTAATGAAACTTGTAAAAAATTTAAGCTACCATTGTTGACTATTTTTAGCATGTAGTCAAATTTTATAATTCATATTTGACTTTACATTCTAAACCCTTCTAACATATTGTAAGCAATTTATAGCATTCTTGAATCTTTTAGGATTTTGTAAAAAATATCATATGAGTTGTAAATTCTCAAATCTTCTAACAACTTGGTAATATACAGAATCTTCTAATTTCTTGTACTTTTATCCAATTTGGCAACTTGCTTATCTCATGATCATTCATGATTATTCTAATATGAAAGTGGATACAAGTTGATTTATGTTATCCAATATTACCTCTCTTAAATCAAACTTGTAGAATTTATCATTCCAAACATCTTCTTCAACTTGTAAAATAACTTAATCTCCAATGACTTTTAAAATATATCTGCAACTTGTTCTTCAGTTGGACAGAATTTGATCACAACTTCTTTCTCATTCACCAACTCTCTAATTTTGTGAAACCGTATATCAATATGCTTTGATCTTCTATAGAATCCTGGATTTTTGCAAAGTACAATAGCTGACTTGTTATCACAAAATATCGTTGTTGGAATACTTTGTTTCTCGTTCAATTTCTCAAGAATTCTTCTTAGCCAAACTGCTTGCATTGCACAACTTGTTGCTGCTATATATTTTGCTTCTGTTGTAGAGAGTGCTACTACTGATTGTTTCTTCGATAACAATGAAATTGCACCAGAACTAAGGTGAAAGGCAATTTCCGAAGTACTTTTTCTTGTCTCAATATTTCTAGCCCAATCACCATCAGGTGTAACCGACAAGATTCACTTCATTAGTATTTTCATAATAAATACCATCATTTAAAGTACTTTTGATATATCAAAGAATCCGTTTTGCCGCTTGCAAATAGTTGGTACAAGGCTCCTCCATAAATCTGCTAAGCAAATTAACTCCAAACACAATATCTGGTCTAATTGCAGTTAAGTACCTTAGACTTCCAATCAAGCTTTTGTAACATGTGGAATTTATTGATCTTCCTTTATCTTCTCTCCGCAACTTGAACTTCTCTTCGACTAAAGTAGGAACCAATTTTTGAATGCTCCATCTAAAATTTCTTCAAAATATCATTTGCATATTTCTTCTATGAAATGAAGATTCCATCATCTTTTTGAACAACTTCGATGCCGAGAAAATAAGATATCAACCTCATATCCGTCATTTCAAAGTGCTTTATCAACATCCCTAAATTCTACAATTATCTTCAAATTGTTGCTGATAAAGATTAAATCATCAATATAAAGACACACAATCAAGATATCTCCGGATTCAATGAACTTTATGTAAAGAGATGCTCAAATGGACATCTTCTAAAACTATTCTCAGTGAAATAAGAATTAATCTTCTTATACCACGCTCTTGGTACTTGTTTCAATCCGTACAAGGTTTTCTTCAACCTATAAACTTTATTTTCTTCTCTAGAAACTTCATATCTTGCAGGTTGCTCAACGTACACTTCTTCTAAAATACCATTTAGAAATACTGACTTAACATTCATCTGATGTATCTTCCACTTATTTTGGACTAAGAGTGAAATAATCAAACTAATATTGTCTAATCTAGCATCAGGAGAAAATACTTCAAAATAATCAATACCTGGTTTTTGTTTGTATCCCTTAGCAACTAATCTTGCTTTGAAACGATGAACTTCACCGTTGGGTTTGTACTTAGTTTTGTAAACCCACTTTATTCCAATCGGCTTCTTATCTGCTGGTAAATCTGTCAACTCCCATGTGTCGTTCTTCTCAATGGCATGAATCTCCTCATCCATTGCTTTCTTCCAATTTTTGTGTCTAGATTCTTCTTCAAAATTTAACGGCTCACAATTTTAAAATAGAGCAAAATTTATGATTTTTTCATCGGAAGGATCGTTGTCATTACCAACTTTATAATCTGCCAATCTAGCAGGCAGTCTTCGCTCTCTTTGCGATCTTTTAGATGATTTTGGTTGTTCAGTTGTGTCTGGTTATCTTTCTTATTCATCATTACATGTATTTGAAATTACAATCGGCTACTTTTCTGTCGTTGTGACCATCCCACATGACTTTCTTGTCAAGCGTAACGTCTGTGCTGATGATCGCTTTCTTTGATTCTCTGGGTTGTACAACTTGTATGCTTTTGAGTCTGTGCTATAGCCGATAAAGATACACTTCTCGCCTTTGTCATCTAACTTCTTTCTTAATTGATTTGGTACGTGGGCATAAGCAATACACTCAAAGACTCTGAAATGATGAATAGAAGGCCGCTTTTCACTCCAAGCTTTTTTTGGAGTTTTATCAGGAACATTTTTTGTTGGACACTTATTTAAAATATGAACTGCTATTGTGACTGCTTCTGTCCAAAACTCTTTAGGCATTTGTTTTGACTTAAGCATGCATCTGATCATATCCATGATGGTTCTAATCTTTTTTTCAGCAACTCTATTTTGTTGAGGAGTATATCTAGTTGTTAGTTGGTGTTGAATTCCATGTTGCTTAAAGTAATCTGAACATTTAAGATATTTTGTTCTTCTGTTGTTCTGAGAATTTTGATTTTACAACTATTTTATTTTTCGACAAACCCCTTGAATGTCTTAAAGACATCACATGCTTCTGATTTTTGCTTCAGAAAGTATGCCCATGTATATCTACTAAAATTATCAATAAAAGTAATAAAGTACATGCTACCACCGTTGCTTGGAACCTCAACAGAACAAAGATCTTAATGCACAATTTCAAGTAATCTTCTGGATCTCCATGACTTTCCTGCAGGAAATGGATCTCTGTGCTTCTTTTTCAGTTGACAAATTTCACAAACACAATTGGAAATATGTACCTGTGGTAGACTAGAAACAAGTCTTTTTCTTGACAAGTAGTTTAGGCCAAAAAATGAGAATATCCAAACCGCATATGTCATATCTAGCTATCATCAAGTATTACATATAGAACTCATGCAAGAAGGATTAACATGTTGAATTTTCAATGAAAACATTCTGTTTGAAGTCATATTTGCTTTATCTATGAACCTTTTGTTGTTATCAAACACAGTGTAATATCCACGATAAGTTATCATCTTATATCCCTTGTCAGATAATTGCCCCATATGCAGTAAATTCTAATCAAGTTCAGGAGCATAGAAAACATTAGAAATATAACTCAGAGAGCCATCCTTCATTCTAATTGGTATTCGTCATTTTTCTTTAATAAGGATCTTTGTAATATTTCTAAACTTTAATACTAGTTTAACTGAATCATCTAGTGAAGAAAATAACTCTTTTCTACGAGACATATGATTACTGTAAGTATTATCCAAATACCATATATTTTCATCTTCAGCACATGAATCACTTGTAAAAAATAAAGTCTGAATACTTGGATAATCATTAGTATTTTGATGCTAATTTCCTGCAACGTGTGCTTGATTATTATTCATCATTTTAAATATGCAGTCTACTACTTTGTGTCCATACTTTTCACAATGAAAGTAGTTAAAATTGGTTCTTTCTTGATAAAAAATTACCTTGACCTATTCCTCAGTTGATAAGTCTAAAATTTGTTCCACCTCTTCTTGATTAGATGGTGTAAGATTATTAATTTATTATAATTTTCTTGGTGATAATTTTCATAACTTCTACCTCTAGAACTTTTTCTACCTCTATTTTGAAAATTGAAACAACGACCTCATCCTTCTTGCCTTTAATTATGCAATATTGTTTAAATTCACTTGCCTTTTCAGGACTTCTTCATTTGATTTTTTTGACTTCTCTAATATTCTTCTAATGTAGCTTTCCATTGTTCCTTGTAATTCTGCAATCGTCATGGTATTCATATCGTGGAACTCTAGTATTATAATTAATCACCACATGGTCATACTTTATCAGCATGGTGCTAAGAATTTTTTCCACCACTTTACTGTCGGACATGTCTTCTCCATAAACTCTTATTTTATTGACAAGATCTGTAACACAAGTAAAATATTGCTCAATAGTTTCTAAGCTAGATATCTCGTACCTTTCATATTCTTTTCGCAAAGGTTGTACCTTTGCTTTTTGGGTTTTATCTATGCTTTTGTATGACAGCTTCAACATATTCCATGCTTCTTTTGTACTTTTGGCATTTACTATTTTGCCAAACATCGTATAATTTACACCTTGGTGAATTTGAGACGGTACCAATTAATCTATCATCTGTTGGGCAGCATCAGCTCCTTCTTACAAACCTGGTTCATTAAAATTCTATAGGTTCTGAGTCTTCAAATGGATTGATATCAAAGTCTCCCAGTAACTGTTGTCGAGTTTTTCATCTATTTTGGGACTGGACCACACAATATTAAAAGTGCTTGCCATACTGACTCTATGAACAAACAACTATGTGAGAATACTCTCACACCTCATAAACTCTTAGACACCAGATGTTGGATTAATCAGTTCTGATACTAAATGTAAGTATAATACCCATACTTTATTAGTCCTAAGATCACACTCAAATAAATAATGCTATCATATTTTTCATCTCTCAAACTCATCAATACACTCACAAAGAAGAAGAGAATTTTTAAAAACTCAATACATTTTTTTTTATTCATATGAAGAGATTATTAAAGTACATGAATTTAATACTTTATGTAGGCAAAGTATGATAACATACATAATTGTTAAAAAGGTTCTTGTTGACTATGAACAATTAAACATGAGTTATAATAGAGATGATGAAACTTGTAGAAAGTTTAAGCTACTATTGTTAACTATTTTTAACATGTAATCAAACTTTATAATTCATATTCAATTTTGCATTCTAAGCATATTATAAATAATTTGTATTATTTTTTAATCTTTTAAAATTTTGTAAAAAATATTATATGAATTGTAAATTTTTAAATTTTTTAATAACTTGACAATTTGTAA
>NC_029790.2:124568363-124574429 GCF_000816755.2 Arachis ipaensis
TATAATCTTTTTACTTTTAAAAATTATTTTATCAAACATAATTATAATATTTATACTTATTGAAAATCAATTTTAGTTTGATTTTACTAAGCGCATATAACTTTCATAAACTATTTTCAAAAAATAAAAACGTTACCACACCAAATCTAAAACTTTCTTTTGGTCTTTGTTTGATAACGATTAGCGAATGATTTGAGAATCTGTGGCTAATTCCCATGCTACCTGTGGCCTTTTCTAATTACATAAATTCTTCTTTGAGCAGGTTAATCTATAAATTTAGTGATTAAAATATTCTAAACTTGACAATTTAATTAGTTTAAAAAAATATTGGTGTTCATTTGAAGATAAATTATTTAACAAAATAATCTAAAATCTAAACACTAAAAAAGACATTTTAAAATATTTTATCAAACGTTATTTATATTTAAAGCATTATGTGGATTTTGAATTTTTGAAATCTAAATGATCAAACTGATATTCTATTGAGGATAAATTTTTAGTTTATTAAAAGTACCTTTCTGTACACTTAAAAGTTGGTCTTTTCTTTGGATGTATATTTTATAAGAAATTGTATATACTACTTTCTTGTACAAGATATATATTAATGTTTTAATAGATATTGAAATGTGGATACTAATGTGTCTATTAATAATTAACTTTTTATTGGTTTAATAGATATAATAACAACCACAATAATAAATATGATGTAGTTAATATAATAAATATCCTCATATTGAAAAAGTCGTCTTAGGTTCAAATATTATAAGAATTTAATTTTGATGTATTGTTAGTTTAATATAATTTTAAATGTGCATCTAAATATGTAGGAAAAGTATGAGGAGACAATAGTTTTATTGTACAATGCATATAATGGGAGTTTAATTAAAATTAAAATTAAATTATGGGTACAAGCATTAATTATAAAGATTTGATAATTTGAATTTTTAAAAAAATTAGGATTCAGTTATATGAAACCCAAAACTACGAACATCTCTCTCTGAAGGGCAAGGACAGACTAAAAACGCAACCCCTCCTGCCGACGGTGATAACGCATCTTCTCCCTGGCTCGTGTATTGTTACCGGAAGTCCGCACCGGTGAACTTCCAGTAGCGCATTCTAGTCGTCCGGCGCATTCTGACGGCACCGCATCAAGTCCACCTGCGAAAAACCCCAGTGCAGCCCAGCAGCGGCTGAGCTCTGTGCCGCTGCAACACTGCCTCTGCTACTCCTCTCTTTTCATTCTTCCCCTTTCACCAACACAGGTTCCATGCTTCCTCCTTCCTGTGTTCTTTTATTTATTTATGTTAACTAATTTTTAATTCTACTTTTAGTGTTTAGATTAGGTTTAGATTAATGGATTGATGCTTTTTGGATTCCAAAATATTTGATGGCTGATTTTTCTAGATTGATTGCTGCTTAAATTGAGTGTAAAATCCCTGTTTACATATTGTGCACACCATATGCTCGATGAAATGCTTGAGTGAAACTTTTTATTTAATTCCTATGTTTGGCCAGCATTTGTCTTAAATTTTGTTATCTTTAGGCATTCCGTTGCAGCCGGCTTGCGTCTTCCTTGCGACGTCGGCATTCGCAAGTTAGAAGGATTACAAGTGGAGTCAGGCTTGAGATGTCCATCACGCCACGGAAGAGCTGGAGTTGAATTTCATTCAACCGCTATGTGGTGTTCCATTTTCCGTCAGTAACGGAAATTCATCAAATTCACGTAACAATGATCCCAACCATTGCGTAGAAGAGGGTGAGGAATCCAACAAGGTAAGCAATTTATGTGGAGGCATGCATAGCGGATGGTTATTTGTTTATGATTTTTATTCATTCCACTTAGTGAAAGTAGGGGCTCTTTTTATATTAAATGCTTCAGTAGATGCAACAGAAGCACTCCACATAAAACCACTTCTATGGTTTTATTAAATTCTTTTTATGATTATATGGACGAAGAATTCGCATGTGATAATTCAATATCATGTATATTTGATATGTGCGGAATTTACATGTGATAATGATTCCAAAGCTCCACTGAACCGTATTAGTGAAGTATATAATATAAAATCTAGCTAATGGAGATATAGTTATTTAGACTCTTTGTAAAAATAATTGTTAAATATTCAGGAGATATGAATTCATGGTTGACTAAATATTTATCTTGCATATTTAGATTAACTATATTTATATGATGAATAAACTAGATAGAGAATAAATTAAATGTCGCTCCGGTACATGATTAAATTAATCCAACCTTGCTCGATTATTTAGTACATTACTATGCAAGTAGTTAATTGTTGTCATCTTTTTGTGTTGTTTAGCAGGTGGTTCCTCTGGAGGCCTCTCAGAATATGGAATTTGGTGCTCCGGTTTGCCGGCATGAGCGCCAACAAACTGGTAGCTGCATGTCTTTGTTAAGCTCATTTGGCAGCAGTTAGAATCTGTTGGAAATGGTTTCGAGTACCTTTAATATTTTTCTTCATGGATATAGGATCTTAATAGTTATTCATTTGTCAGCAATTGTAGATGAAGATGATATTTTTCAAAGACTCAAATGCCAAGTGTGATGCTTTTGTTGTTAGCAACGGGTGGCTTTATCCTCTAAAGATATAGGTATCCGGTGTGTTCGTAATTGTTGCAAGAAACTAGACTTAATTAATTTCAATGAACCAATTTAATCTAGATAAGTTCCGATGCTTTGTTGTATAAGGAGCTTGATTAATTTCATTCGGTGTGCAGCTAGTCGCTTTAGATAGTAGTTACATATTTATCTTTACTTAGATGTGTTAGATGTTCATTTATGTATGAAATCGGATGTTTATTGTAACTGTATACGTGGATGGTTGTTTTCGGGTATTCAACCCTTGTAAACTGTAGCAGGTACTCAAAACAAATTATAGTATATTGGTTCAAGAACAGTGATAATGAAGTCAACACTTATCAGATTCAAGTAATGTCAACTTGAAATACAAAAGAGATATCCCTGTACTAAGAAATAGTATACTGGATGTTCGGTTCACCATGTATCTAGATGGTTACTTTCATAAGAAAAATAGATGGTCATTTTCGACTCACTCGTCAGTGTCATGCTTGAATTCTTTTACACCAACAAATTCACATAAGTTCTAAAAAAAAGGGATCCACCACAAAAATGTCATCCCAATGTGTCATAAATAAATTCCCAAGACTCTAACTAGTAAATAAGGTAAATATTCAAATCTTATCAAGTACGTTATCTTAAGTATGCTAATTTTTTCTTCATTTGAACTTTCTCCCTTTTGGTAATCCTTCTGTACGTTATTTCAACGTCCTCGTGCTCGGAACTGTGAATGGTGATCTCACTTCCTTTTTACCCATCTGATTTATAGCTTGGACTGTAGGAGAATGTATGATTGAATTGCCGTGAATAAATACTCACTCAATAGGTTCTCTGCAATCCAAGTGAATATTCTTTTCAGTTTATAATCAAGTAAGAAAAATTAAAACAACATGAGACATAAAAATTGTATTCATTCCAGCTGCTAATAAAAAAAATAGCAACCCCATGTAGAGAAAGGAAATCTTCAGCAAGAATTTAACTGGATTTAGAGATCAAATCAACCAATTATAAACACAACAATGAGCAAGGTAAATAAGAATCACACAGCACAACAACATCTTATCACCAAACAACAATGGCTACAGCAAAAAATAACCACCACAAAATGAATTAAAGTAACCATCCGTTTCAGTAAACGTCAGGACTGAATATCTAAGACTAGAACCTGCTTTTCAGCACCATATATACACTAGTTTACGTAGAAAATAGAGACACTTTTAGCATTACCTTTTAAAAAGGTGTTGTCACTACAATAAAATCAAAATAGCAATCCCCATTATGAAAAATGACCATCCAATTGCATGGAAAACTAATCATCTGACATGTAATTGATCTCATCATGTGTACATCGAGTTAGTAGCAAATACAAAAAAAACCATACATCTAATACCAATGCAACAACGATATATGCAAGTACTAATTAATTAAGGAAAAAGAAATAAAATAAAATCCCCTTGTTTTTAACACTCAACTCTCATTCTACCCTCAATTCCAGCAACAATCCAAGATGCTCTCAAAATCAATTTCAGGAGCATTTAACAATAAAAAATGATCTCATAATATATATAGTGACATAAAAAATTCAAAGACGATCACTTAATCATTTTATGGACTAATGGATCTTAAACATTCAACCTGTTTTATAAAAAAAAGGTCAACAATTGATAAAAATTCATTAGAAAAAATTATAACAAACTCGTCATGTAATAAGATCACACATGAATGTTCATCCAAAGTGAGTTAGAAAGTGAGCCACATTAATTTTAATTTAATGTCAATGGTGTAAGAAAACTAAAATTTTGTAAATGGCATTCCTAATTGCTAAAACCAAGCCAACATAAAAAATGAATAAAAAAATCTGCATCAAACACTCTTATCCCTTTTCAGTTTCTATGCTGAAGATGAAAAATAATACAAAGACTTTGGTGAACCTGCAAAAAGATCCAATACATAATTCTCTATATCATTCACAGTTGTACTTTTTCTACTTCTCATCAATGCTTGATCAATTTTCCCAAGTGAATTGCTGGTAAACATGAACAACTTTCTGAAAAACTGAATTTTAACACTATCACACTAATTCTAAAAGTAATAAGTTAAGAATTTACTTGTACTCTAATATGAAATTAATAAAAATTTCACACATTAACATTCATTTATGTAGCCAATGACATAAGTAATACCATCTAATCAGTAGAAATAATTTATATCATTCATCACAAATATTTTTTCCTAAATGCAACTCTGCGGTCCGGATTTAAAAATCCTAACGGTCCAGGCCTGAGATGAAAATTATTTTAAATTTATTACAAACCAATAACAACAACCTAAACTAACTACAAAAATGGCTCCTGCTGCTATTTCACCATGGTTAATGACGCATTTCATCAACAAAATCTATCTACAATCAAACATGCAACAGCGATTACCAATCGAAAAATGAACAACTTCACCCACTTACCTTGGATGGTTAGGATTCTTCCGGTGATGATGTTCGTTGTGTTTCCAGTGAACCGTTGACTAGCAGGCGGCTATTTATTCAAGGTCGGCTGCTCCGCTACTCGGAGACAACGGGGCCCGCGCGCCGAGTACTCTGCAGATGCTTGGTTCGGCGTTGAGATCTCCCTGGTGGCAGTTCTGGTCGGCGGCATCTCGCCCAACGGCTCGGTTGCAGCGACGGCCGGATGTTCAGAGATGGCGCCGTGCTTGAGGGCAACGAAGAAGTTTTTTGCTTTCAGCTGTGACCTTCCTCGGTTGCAGGTTTGCAGGGGTTCAGGGTTCTATCGCCGTCACGGGTCTCTGCAACAAATTGGGAGGATTTTGGTGGGGAAGGAGAAACGGCAAAACAAAAGAGATTGGGGATTTGGGAAAAAAGTACAAATAGCAGAAATTTGGTGGTGTGTTAAAGTAAACAGCCATAATAGAGGATTAGAGTTAATTTTTTATCTTTTAATTTCAATTGGGCCTAATAAAGAGCCCATTGTAGGCATTGTATACATATTTCATTGTCTCTCTAGCGGGACTCAAATATGTAACATGTTAATAAAAATAACTATCTTTTACTTTGATCATGTAAATAATTATCCAAAAAAAACGAATACATTATTAGTGCATCAAAATTAAATTCATCTTATAAATAACCAAATTGAAAAAAAAAATGTGCATATTCCCATGAGGAAAAGAAATGAGAAGTTGGTTAGTGGTTAATGTTACTCAAATGTAAAACAAATGAAAGAAAAAATATTAATCATCTAATATTTTTGTTCTCATAATATTTTACACTTTTGATATTAAATTTGCACTAAAAATATTTTTTACACTAAAAATGTATATTTAATTGTATATCTAATACCAGTATAAATATAATTTAACATATATAATTTACAATTTTTTTTTGAAAAAAAATGTAATTTGTACTCAATTTTACTATTTATTTGTTTATGAAATTGTAATTTCTCATGTTATTG
>NC_029790.2:124574471-124611711 GCF_000816755.2 Arachis ipaensis
TTTTTCTTTATTTTTATTTTTAAAATTTTTTGAATTGTTTTAGAAATCATAAAACAAAAAAATACTAAACAATCGGCAAAATTTATTATTTTTAATAGAGTGATGTATTGGCATATGCTTGTTATGATTGCTTTGCTTGTTATGATTGTTATTTATTTACTGTAGTTAGTTAGCCTTATTTAGAGAGGAATCTTTTCCGTTAGGTTAGGAGTTTGTTAGTTTGTTAGCTTGATATGTGTATGTGTATATATTCCACCCCAAGCTAATAGAGATACAGCAGAAAATCATTTTTAGTATCAATTTTGGTTCCAACATGATATCAGAAGAATTTTTCATACTTCTCTGCGTTCTTCTCTGATCCTCTTCCCTCTTTCTCGAACCTTCTTTTCCCCTTTCACTTTCTCTCTCTTCTCGAACCTTCTTCTATTTCTTCTCTTCTCCCTTCTCTCCAACCTTCAATTTTTTTTTCTACAATGGTGGCAATCGATGAAGCCGATCATTTTCTGCTTCATTCCTCCGATCAACTGGACCTTGCCTTGGTCACGCAAGTGCTCACCGGTGACAATTATCATTCATAGAAGAGGTCGATGGAAATGGCACTTAATGGCAAAAATAAACTTGGATTCGTTAACGGCACGATTTCGCCTAGGGGTGAACGCGGATCGGATCGGATATCGGATATATCCGCAAAACACAAAATATTTTTAAAGTGCTTATTTTTATTAAAAAATATCAATAAAATTCATTTTTTCTATTCTTTTAAATATGTTTACTCTTAAAATAATATTAAACATACTTTTCTTGAATAATAAATTAAAACAATACAACATATATGATAATTATTAGTTGAAATAAAACATAAAAAGCATATTTACTTATTTATTTCTTTATTTTTGCAGATACGCAGATATGCGGATACCAGCACAAAATTCGCAATCCGATCCGACTAGTGTGCAGATCCGATCCGATCCAAAAGCCTTGCGGATCGGATCCATATTCGCAATTTTCGGATCGGATTCGGATAAACACCGCGGATATGCGGATCGGATTCGATCCATGAACACCCCTAATTCCGCCACCTGAGGAAAGGTGCGTCTCACTCTTCCAAGCTCCGCTGGTGTCGTCTGAACGACATCGTCAGCACCTAGATTCTCAACTCTGTCTCCAAGGAGATCGCATCGAGCTTGATCTTTTCTGGTTTTTCTCATGAGATTTGGATAGATCTAGGTCACCGATTTCAGCAAAAGAATGTCCTCGAGTCTATGAACTGTGAAAAGAGTTAATCAATCTGAAACAAGATTCTCTCTCTGTCTCTCAATTTTTTACTAAGTTGAAGTGTGTGTGGGAGGAATTATGCTATTTTCGACCTTCAGTACACTGTAATTATGGTGGTGCTCGTGAGTTTTTAGCTCATGCTGATGAGGAATATGTTCTCGTCTTCTTGATGGGATTGAATGATGTGTACCATCAAGTTCGGAGCCAAATTCTGTTGATAAAGCCTTTGCCTAGCATCTCTGAAGTTTTCTCGCTAATCATTCAAGAAGAGCAACAACGAGGACTGACTCTTACTCCTCCAACAAGCAATGAGACACAGCTGGCTTTTGCCGTGAAGAACACACAGTATAACTCCAAGATCCGTCTAGGGAAGAAAGATAAGCTGCTCTGTGCTCACTGCGGTTTACTCGGCCACACCAAGGATAAATGCTACAAGTTACATGGTTATCCACCTAATTACAAGATGTAAAACCCGATTAATAAATGACTAATTAGCACATAAATGAGAATTTATTTTAGAAAGCCAAAAATGTGATTTTTATGGTTTAATATGATAGAGGAGATTGAGACAAGAATTTCGATACCAATTTTGTAGAAATTGGCCCAAGATTGGACCGAACGGGCCATACCAGGCTAACCGAACCCATATTGGGCCCTTAGCCCAACCTAAACTAAACCTAAAGCCCTAGTTTTCAGCACTCTCTCTCCTCTCTACACACTAAACACGCTGAAAATGAGTATGGGAAGGGGAAGAACACTCTCTCAAGTTCTCACTCTTGTTTGATCTTTAAACCACCATAACTTTTGATCTGGAACTCCGATTGCCACACCATTTGTGGCCACGCATTCACCGCGAAGAGCTCTACAAAACCCATTATTTTGTTCTTGAGGTAAGCCACGATTTTGGTTCAGTTCTTCATCCTTTAATTTCGAATTTCATGGAGAAAAGTGTTGAGATTTTGGGCTCCTTGATGTTATAGGACCCAACTTTCTTGAAGGAGAAGATCAATCGTTTCTTCTTGAACCTTGGGTGTGATAAGATTCTCAACCCTAGTGGAATTTGTTGATTTATGATGTTGGGTATTGAGTTGTTGTGCTTGGATGTGATAATTGTGGCTTAGGTAGTGTGTATGTGAATACTGAAGCTTGATTGAGATTTTGGAAAGTTTGGAAAAGGGCTTTGGTGTGCTAAAAATCTGTTCTTGGAGGTGTTGGAGCTTGGTGAGCTTGTAAAAAAAGTGGTTTGGAAGTGCTCCGGGTTGAGCGGGGAAATTGCCTAAGGTATGGTCTCGGTTTTCTGTATCTAAAATGTAATGTGGTGTAAAAACTTAGACTAGAGGCCCTAAGATAGGTTTTGAATGGTTGATGTTATTGAATGGTTGAACTCAATTGTATGGTCATATATGTGATTATGAATATTGCTAAATTGGTGGTGTGATGCATGGGAGATATGCATGTTTTGATATATGATTGATACTTGGTTAAGGTTGAAATGTGGGTGAAATCATGTTGAGAATGAGGGTGGTGATGATTGTATGTATTGATGATTGATTGGAAATGGTGTTGTTGGAAATTGGAATGAGGAAAATATATGTAACATAGTATTGTGTTTTAAATTGGATTATTTGATGAGATTGGTCAAGATAGTGGGTTGATGGTTATGGTTTTGATCAAAATGTTAATGTATGAGTTGAGGAGGCTTGAGGTTGATTTTTGGTATGTCTTGGTTGATTTTACAAAGGGTTGGAATTGGTTGTTTTGAAAATGGCACTTTGTGGTTTTGTATGAAAATGTGGTTTTTAGGTATACTTTCACGGAGCATAACTTGGACTCCGGATCCCCGTTTTATGCCAAACTTATTTAGAAATGAAATTGGATCTGGAATGTTTATGCCGTTCAAAGAACGGGTGAAAAATGATTTGAAACGAAGAAGTTATGCACGTCGGAAGATTGGGGTTTGAAACTGTGAATTCTGTAGCTTTTTAACTTAGAAAAAATTTTTGGTAGAAAGCACTCCCACGCGTAGGCATGGCCGACGCGCACGCTTCGTTTTCAAAGTTTCCCTACCCACGCGTGCGCGTGGCCCACGCGTACGGGTCGATGGGCTAAAATAGTTGCCTAGCCAAAATTCCCGAGAGTTGTGCCTGAGTTGTGCCAGTTTTGAGCTTGGGGCACAAAACGCACCCACGCGTACGCGTGGCTGACGCGTAGGCGTCGCTTGGTTTTTCTCCTATCCACGCATGCGCGTGGAGAGACGCGTATGCATTGCTGTATTTTGATGCATTCCACACGTGCGCGTGAGCGACGCGCACGCGTGACCATGTTTTCATCCCAAAGTTGATTTTTGAGTTTTTAAAGCCAAATTTCAGACTTCTAAGCCTCCGATCTCATCCCTTATGTCTTAAAACTTGATGATATGCCTAGCAATGAGAAGGGCTAGCAAATGTGATAACTTGTGGATGAAGAAAGGGAAAAATCAATAATGAATGATGATCAAAGATCATTGTATGAGATACGGAGGATGAATGTGGAAGTGCTTGATATTCCATGAGCCTAAGGGCTGTAATTGTTAATGAATTGGCTGGTTATGGATTGAATTATGAGCCGGATGGCTGAGTTATTGCCGTATTATGGCGGAGCCATTATTGAATTATGGCTGAGTATGATTGCATATATGCTTATTGAATGAAATGTGAATGTTGCACTTCCACTATCTGAAATACGAGTTTCCCTGGGAGAAAGTAATGGCTAGCCACCATGTGCTCCAGGTGGAGACTCAATACTCTGCTGACCCTATGTCGTAAGTGTGGCCGGACACTGTGAAAGTTCCGGATGAGCTCGCCCCCTTGAATATACACCAGTGAGGGTGTTGGATATGAATTATGATTTATGATTGAGTATAACTCGAGTTGGGGATGCATGACAGAGGGACAGTCCAATGGTTAGCTACCAGGACTTGTCGGGTTGGCTATATAACCGACAGATGATATCATCAGCCATTAGGACAGGCATTCATCATATGCATATTATGTGAATTGTTTGGAATTGCCTAATTGACTGCATATTTCCTGCTAATTGTCTAAATGTCATATCTGCTCATAATTGTATATATCCTTGTTTGATATAACTGTGCTTGCCATATTATATACTACTGCTGGCGGTTGGGAGGTCTGCAGGAATTGGAAAGGGGAAATGTTAGTTAGAATGAAGATCTTTAGTCAGTTGCCATTTATGGTTTAGTCTGTTTATAAGCTTTGAATTATATGGTGGAAGTTCTAGGATTGCCTTCGGCTTTCCAAGGACATTACATGTTAGATATGTGGGTACTGTTACCATACTGAGAACCTCCAGTTCTCACCCATGCGGATTTTGTGGTTTTCAAATGCAGGACGTGGTGCTTCTCGCTGAGGCATGCTGGAGACTTTTGGACTTAGCGAAGATCCTTGTTCTCGAAGCTTTATTTTTGGTCTTACATTTTTACTTAGATACTTTTATCTCCACTAAATAATGTATATATATACTGTTTTGACTCTTCTTAGAGGTGGTTTTGGATAACAGGTTTTGTTATATTGTCCTTGGGGTTTCTCTTGGGTTTTTTACTCTATGTTTATATTTATATAAGTATACTTTTATGCTCGGACCGGTTATCTTCGCAAATCGGGTCTTGAGTCTTGATATTCTTATCTTTGGCACTCTTTTGTTTATGGTTTCGCGTTAGTCTATCTCTTGTCGGTTTTGTTACGTTATCGATCGAAGTGTTGCGATTTTCTATTTAACGGTTTTGTTTTATCCATTTTATTCAAACGCTCCTAGTTATAATCATTCTTCACAATACTATATGTACTAAATTTTATTTTTAGAGGTCGTAATACCTCGCCACCTCTATCTTATGACTTGAGCATAAGGCTCTGTGTGGTAGGGTGTTACACAAGAAGCAAAGTCCAGCCACAATTTGAGTCAACCATGTGGACACAAGTCAGGACATTCCTCTTCAGCTCACTTCTCAATAGTATCAACAATTAATATCACTCTTATCTACATAAGTTCCATCCACAATTCCCCCTATTATCACTACTGAAGCTTCAAGCGCAGGGGAAGGTAAACTTTTCTCTGCTGCTTTAATTTCTGCACTTGGAGTTAAATCATGGATCTTAGATTCTAGCGCTACTTGCCATGTGACTTGTACTTTCGAAAATTTCAAACCTTCAATTTGGTTTGCAAATAAGTTTGTGATTCTCCCTGATCATACTCGCATACCTGTGCTTGCTTCTGGTTCTGTTTCCTTATCTCAAACCCTCACACTCACTGAAGTTTTGTATGTGCCTTCATTCAAAATTAACCTGATTTCAGTGAGTTTCTTGTTGCTAAAGCAGCATTTTTATATTCTTCTTTTATGATGTTGGTTTTGTGATTCAGGACCACCTGAACTCCAAGATGATTGGGAAAGGTGAATTGAAACACATATTGTATGTTTACTCACACACACACACACACACACACACACACACAAGTTTCTATGACTAAGGGTGTCAATGTTAATGAATCTACATGTAATAATGCCGATTGTGACAATACATTAGCCATTTCTGATTCTTGTAATGAAATAAGTGCAAAATTGTGGCATCATTGATTAGGCCACCTTTCTTTTCCTGTTTTGCAACATTTGCCTTTGAATTGTAATTCTTCATCTTCTAATAAAAATTCATTGTGTGACATATGCCTTTTGTCCAAGCAAAAACGATTGCCTTTTGTTTCCAACAATAATCAGGAGTCCAAATGCTTCTCATTGATACACTGCGACACTTGGGGTCCTTGTCATGTTGCTACGCATTTGGGGGAGCGGTGTTTTCTCATTTTGGTAGATGATCATAGTCGATATACCTGGATTTATTTGTTGAAAGCCAAATCTGATGCTACGACCATCATTAAAGAATTTTTTGCCATGGTTCACACTCAGTTTGGCTGTGTGATTAAGAAGATTTGGTCTGACAATGCACCTGAGTTATCTCTTACTGATTTTTTAAAATCAAAAGGTTCTCTCCACTAATTCAGTTGTGTTGAGCGACCACAACAAAACTCGGTGGTGGAACGGAAGCATCAACACCTTTTGAATGTGGCAAGGAGCTTGTATTATCAATCCGATGTCTGGTACGCGGAATCGTGATTATACTTTAATTATGTAAAGTTCATTGCTCTTTCTTTCCCGGGAAATGGCGCCAAAAACATGATGCCAAAACCACGGTTCACAACTCCGTGTAACTGACCAGCAAGTGCACTGGGTCGTCCAAGTAATACCTTACGTGAGTAAGGGTCGAATCCCACGGAGATTGTCGGTATGAAGCAAGCTATGGTCACCTTGTAAATCTCAGTCAGGCGGATATCAAATGGTTATGGAGTTTTCGAAAAATAATATAATAAAATAGGGATAGAAATACTTATGTAATTCATTGGTGAGAATTTCAGATAAGCGAATGGAGATGCTTTTGTTCCTCTGAACCTCTGCTTTCCTGCTATCTTCCTCCAATTAGTCTTACTCCTTTCTACACAGAAAAACACACAAACTCATAGTAAAGTCCAGAAATGTGAATTTAACATAAAAACTAATGAAAATATCCCTAAAAGTAACTAGATCCTACTAAAAACATACTAAAAACAATGTCAAAAAGTGTATAAATTATCCGCTCATCAGTGTCCCAATTTATTTTTGGGTTGAATGTGTTGCTACTGCAGCTTTTTTTATCAATAGATCTCCCTCCTTTACTCTTGGCTGGAAGTTCCCTTATCAATTACTTTACAATAAGGAACCCACATATGAAGACTTGAAGGTGTTCGGATGCCTTGCCTATGCTTCGACTTTACCTTCTTCTAGGAACAAGTTCTCACCAAGAGGCATTCCAACAGTTTTTCTTGGCAACCCACGAGGTTACAAACGGTACAAACTCTATGATCTCAATAATAGAAAGTTCTTTATTTCAAGGGATGTGATTTTTCATGAATTGAATTTTCCCTTCAAGCTTGGCAGCACTTATTCTTCCTTACCTGATCCTTTTGATGATCATGTCCTTCCTAAGCCAATTTAAGTTTCCCTTAATACACCTCAACTCGTTGCTCCGGCTACACCTGTTCCTATTGTGACACAGCCACGAGCTGAGAACCCACAACCGTTGAGAAGAAGTCAGCGACTCCATAGGGTGCCTACTTATCTTACAGACTACCATTGCAACAATGTGGTGAATCCTTTGGCGATGGTGCATTTTTTTTCTTATGAGAGCTTGAGTCCAGCATACAAGGATTATTGTATGCAAGTTTCTGATTTTTATGAACCCCAATTTTATCACCAAGCTGCCAAGTATCCTCAATGGCAACAGGCTATGGCTGAGCAATTACAAGCTATGAAGAATAACCGTACATGGGAGGTGGTTTCACTTCCAATCGAAAAATATTGTATTAGTTGTCGATGGGTGTATAAGGTGAAGCGCAAGCAAGATGGGTCAGTTGATAGATGTAAAGCTCGTTTGGTTGTTAGAGGAAACACTCAACAAGCTGGTGTAGACTATAAGGATACTTTTTCACCCGTTGCCAAACTCACCACTATTCGTTTACTACTTGCTGTTGCTGCTGTGAAGAATTGGAAATTGTTGTAGCTAGGAATTAATAATGCCTTCTTGAATGGTGATCTTGATGAGGAGGTGTATATGCAACTACCTCAGGGATATGCCAGCAAGGGGGGACAGGGGGAGAAGCTTGTATGCAAACTAAACAAGTCAATCCATGGCTTGAGACAGGCTTCGAGGCAATGGTTTACCAAGTTCTCCACTGCTTTGCTTGGTGCTGGTTTCACTCAGTCCAAATCAGATTATTCTCTATTTCATAGAGGAACAGGTGATTCACTTGTTATGGTGCTTGTATATGTCGACAACATCATTGTTGCTAGTAAACTTGGTGATATGGTTGCCCAAACTCAGCAAACTTTGCAAGGTCTTTTCAAACTCAAGGTGCTTGCCCCTTAAAGTATTTCCTTGGATTGGAGATAGCAAAATCTAAGGAAGGCATTTGTTTGTCTCAACGAAATTACACCCTTTCTTTGCATGAAGACACTGGATTTTTGAATTGTAAACCTGCCTCTGTACCCTTGGATCCAAACATAAAACTTACTGCCACTGATGGGGATTTGCTCGAGGATGCGGGACAACATAGGAGGTTGATTGGCAAGTTACTTTACCTCACTATTTCAAGACCCGATATTTGATTTGCCGTGAATAAGCTGAGCCAATACATGTCTTCTCATCGCACGACCCATTTGGATGTTGTCTATCATGTTTTGAGATATTTGAAGGCTGCACCTGGGTAGGGCTTGCTTTTTTCGGTTTCTTCCCCTTTATTGGTCAAGGCATATGGGGATGCTAATTGGGGAAGCTGTGCCGAAACCAGACGATCTACTACCGGCTATTGTGTCTTCCTTAGCGATTCTCTAATCTCATGGAAGTTGAAGAAATAAGACACCGTTTTGAGGTCCATGGCTGAAGCAGAGTATCGAGCACTTGCCAATGTCACTGCTGAAGTTGTGTGGATTATGAGGCTGCTTCAGGATTTTGAGATACAAGTTGATCCACCTTTTATTTTCTGTGACAGCAAAGCTGCAATCCACATTGCAGAGAATCCCACCTTCCATGAGCATACCAAGCATATTGAAATGTATTGTCACTTTGCTCGAGAATGTATACAAGACGGTACCATGAAGCTGGTGCATGTGAAGTCAGGACATCAGCTTGCCAATGTTTTAACAAAAGTTGTGCAACCTACCTTGTTTAAGAACTTGATCAGCAAGTTAGAAATCATTAATATTTTTTCTCCAACTTGAGGGGGAGTATTGGCAGATATCTTGCTTTGCTTGTTATGATTGTTATTTATTTACTGCGGTTAGTTAGCCTTATTTAGAGAGGAATCTTTTTCGTAGTTTAGGGGTTTGTTAGTTTGTTAGCCTGATATGTATATGTGCATATTTTCCATCCCAAGCTAATAGAGATACAACAACAAATCATTTTCAGTACCAATTTTGGTTCCAACATGATGCTATATATTCAAGTTTTTTTAGCAATCAAGTTCAATCAAGTTGGTTCAAACCCAACAAAAACCAGCTTCATTATTAGCGCGTGTGAACACGCTATGCTTCTTCACATTCTTCTTCTTTTTTACGTTTTTCTTCCTCTTCTTCGTGTTCTTTTTTTTTACATATTTTCTTATCATCGTCATTCTTTTATTGCTCTGTTATTGCTGCATTTTTTTCTTTTCTTCCTCTTTTTTTTGGTAATTTTTGCAGCATTTTATATGTCTTCTTTTTCTTTGTTTGATTTTTTTCTCTTTTTTTTTTTATTTTTATTCTTGTTATGAGGGTAAATAAAAAGAATTATGAGAAGTTTCAAAAAAAAAAGATGAAGATAATAACGAAGAAGAAGAAGGGGAGGAGGAGTTTTGAGTTATGTAGAATTTATCAGAAAATAACACCGAATTTTTTTTTACTGTGACACAAATTTTTTGAACTACACTTATTGGATTGAATTCTTGCCATAAACAAAAATAGCATCGAAATTTCATAATTTTAACATTGAAATTTTGTTATAGAATACAGAAATCTCTTTTTTAATGCTGCATTTTTTTTATTTCTTATTCTTCTTTCGTTCTTTCTTTTCTTTTGCTTTTACATCTTCTTTTAGGAGTATATATTGCTTCTCATATTAGACTTGAATAAACATGTATTACAATCTTATTTAGTTGAATGAATGTAGATTCACACTTATTGGATTGAATTATTTGTAGAAACAAAAATAACACCGAAATTTGTTTAAAGTGACACCGAAATTTCTATGTCAAAACTAAGATATCTATATGTTATTATTAAAAAATTTCAGTATTATTTTTCTGATAAATTCTACAAAATTCAAAACTCTTCTTCTTCCTCTTCTTTATCTTCTAGTGCTACTTCTTTTTTTTACATTTTTTCTTATTTATCTTTTTCTTCTTATTTTATTTTTTAATAATTCTTTTTGTTTCACTCTCTAACGATAACGATAACGATGATAATGATTATGATAGAGCTCCACAAGAAAATCAGCATTTTGACACGCTTTTAAAGAATGACAAAAAGTACAAAAAAGCGCAACGATAGCTTTTTACCACGCTTTTTGAGCTATCAGCACGCTTTTAAAAGGGTCACATCCACAAGCGTACCAATTGTTCTATTGCCACGCTTTTATAAATCTATTGGTAACACTTTATTTTTTGCCACGCTTTTATCTATTGACACGCTTAAAAGTGTGGCTGTATGTATGAACCTATAGCCACGCTTTTAGAAACATGCCCATTAGTTTGGTTTTAGTTACGTTAAGAAAGTGTTCTGATAGAGGACATACAACGACATTTTCTTAAACGTATCTAAATGTAAACCTATTGTCCATGATTTTAAAATGTGGCTATATCCTTATCAAATTAAAAAAAATATATCCTAGTATGGGCAGTAGGGCTGTCAAATGGGCTAGCGCAGTCCATTTAGGCCCGGCCCGTTAAACCCGTCCGTTAAATGAACTGGACCGTTTAAGCCCGCTTTATTCGCGGGCCATAATTTTTTAACTCGGACCGTTTATGGTCAGCCCGATGGGTTAAATGGGCCAACCCGTTTATCCTTTTATTTTATTTTTTGAATAATATTTTGACAAAGAATATCACTTTTAGGTCAAAAACCTTTAAAAATAATATTTTTTTAGTTGATGGGTCGAATTTTCGGGTCGAATCGAGAGAAATATCGGCTAAAAGTGCTACTTTTTTTGAAGAAATGCAAAAAAAAAAAATAAAGGGCCACCCGTTTAACTCGTCATTTTTTTCGGGTTAATTGGGGTCAGCCCGTTTAGCCCGAAATTTAAACGGGTTTAATTTTAAAGGCAAAACCCACCCATTTAAATGGGTAAACAGACTGACCTGATGGGTTTAGCCCATTTTAACGACCCTAATGGGCAGAATTTTTTTTTTAGATTTTTTAATACAAAATAAACCTGTTTTCTAATATAAAATTGTCCATCCATTCTGTTGTGAACAGCTTTCACCGCAGCTACTTTATCCCCATGGCAGCCCTATTAGTACTTATTTCCATGTTTAAAAGTGATTTTTTCATGCAACCTTTAATATAATTTTTCTAAACACTCCTTCAATAGCCGATAAAGATGCCAGAGAAAACCTAAAGAAATTCTCAGTTTCCACCTCCAAATGTATATCCAGCAAGGTAGAATTAAATAAATAGAATCAATCATCATAACGTCATGCAAAACAAATTTAAAAACAATGTATGAAGAGAAAATGTTTTTTATTTGAGTTTAAACTTAATTGTTCATAACCAAAACATTGTTTATATGAAATCCAACATAAAACCAACTGTCTTACCTTTTTTTGTTTTTGCTTTTTTGCATTTTAAATGATATAGACAATTAACTCCTTAATAAAATTAACTATTAAAAACAATAAAAGAGAAGAAATCAGGTTCAATCTTAAAGCACGGTTTGCATCCAAAATGGATAAAGACATACAACAAAATATATACATATATACACAACATAATCTTCATATATAAATTTCTTACTGATCCTCATATTCCATTTCAATCATTAGCTTTCAAATGAACAGTATAATTGGAGAAAGTGAGAAAGAAATTAACCTTCCACAACATTTCAGAGAACCATTGACCATAATAGCTATCCGATCACTTACGCTATGTTTGTTACGGTGGAAAATAGGGGAAATTTGATATGGACGGAAAGAAATAGAAAGGAAATATATACTTTCACTTGTTTGGTTTTGAAAGAAAATGTGAAGGAAAAATACAACAGTAGCAAAAAGTGATGTGGGCCCAGCAAAAACTTTTCTCCCCAACTAAGGCGAGAAAATGAAAGGAAAACTCATTCCATTTCATCATTCCAAACCCTACCCTTCTCTTTTTCTCGAAGACTCTTCTTCAACCTGGGACTCAGCCGTGCATGCTACCCACTTCCAACGCTATCAACCACTGCAACTGTTACCAACGGTCCATTCTTCTACCACTACTCAACCATTCTGGTCACAGCGTCTTGCATCTACTGGTAAAATTATGTAAGTTTTCTATGCTACTCTTATTTTACCTTTCATTCTTTATATTCATAGATTTGTGTGTATGAGATTTAATTTTGCAGTATAGGGACAGAAATAAGAGGTTTTGGTTCGATTTACTAGTTTGTGAATTTTCATGTGTGTAAACTGTTTGATAAAATGCTCCAATGAAAAAATTCAAACTACTAATTCATAAGTTAATCAGAGTTGAAGAGATTGATGTGTGTATACACTATAGATAAGTTTTTGATGTTGCTCTTATTTCATATTTGACGCTATATACTGATGGATCTGTGTTTGTGATTTAATTTTGAAGTATATGGATAGAGATTATATGTTAGTTTGATTTATTACTTTGTTAATTTTCATGTATGTAAACTGTTTGCTGAAATGCTCCAATAAAAAATGTTGATTCATAGTTTGTTAACTTTTATGTCTATAAATTGTTTGATAAAATGCTCCAATAAAAAATATAACTGGTAAAACAAACTTGGTTTAGCTAAACTAAATGATTTCACAGGACACACAAATTATTATTATTAGGGAGCTAAGTTATTAAACGATAGAAATTAACAACTTACCTTTCACGGCAAAGTAAACTTGGTCCACTGCGCTTGTTCGCAAACTTGCTCCATAATCTACACTTTTATAACTATTCAACTATTTTATTTATTTATACACAAAATTCATAAGTAATTCTCACATGGATAGGTCATGAAGCTGATTAAAATAATTTTTTTATATAAAAAGGACAGCTAAAAAAAACGTTAAACAATTTTAAATATTTGATTAGTAGGTAAATTTATGATATAACATATAAAAAATTAATTACTATCTTTATGGGAATAGTCTTTGTATATAAAAAAAATTCTTATACAGCGTTTAATAATTTTCTTCTAAAATACTCCTTTCTATATATCCATAATATTTTTTATTTTTATGTAAATTTAAACCCCAAATCACATTAACACCTATTAGTTGCTTTCGTTTTCTGTGTTTTTTATTTTTGGTTTCTTTCATATGTAGTTTATGTTTAAATTTTTTCGAGAGGTATAAGAAATTGTTATCTTTCAATTGATTGAGATTCTTTTACAATTACTTATATTCTTTGATTAGGAGGTCATATATATAAATACTAGTTATTTAATTGCATTGCTTATGCTTAACATATGATGCTATATTTTTTTGTTTTTGTTGGTGCTGTAAATGTACGATATGTACATTTGAAACTACAAAGTGCTTGTTAAATGGATAAGGCTGATCATGAAGAAAGTTTTTTGGTCGTCAATATGGAAGACATCTTTAATTGTGATTTCTCACTAAACCTTTCCTTTAAGTTTGGGGTCGATAATCAGGAAAACATGTTAACCCTTGAAAACCAAGAACATATATTAACAGTTTTGAGGGAGGATTGGAAAAGACGACAAAAATTATGCACAATAACACTGATATGTTACATTGTGCACATGTTATATTTATTGAAATGTATGTCTACGAGGGTTGACAAATCCATCTCCCATAAATTGGTTGGGCGAGAACAAATTCGAGCTACCTTAATGCAACAGTTAAGAGAAACTCATAGGTATCGTGACATCCTACGCATGGGCCCTAATGCATTTCTTCAATTGTGCGAGAAATTAAGAGCAACATGTCAAGTGAGAGATACAAAACATGTTACAGTAGAGGAGCAAGTTGCTAGGTTCTTGTATATAATAGCTCATAATGTGAAAACTAGAACCGTTTCTTTTTTCTACCACCGGTCTGGAGAAACTGTTAGCCGTCACTTCCATGCTGTGCTACGGGCAATTATTTTACTAGAAGATGAATTTCTTCGACAACCATCTGCATCCATTATTTCTCCGGCGATCCTTCACAATCATAGATTTTATCCTTATTTTAAGGTATGGACATGTACAATTACATGAATAAATAATTTTGATTGATATATACAATTTCAAGTTACTTTATTAAATAATGGACTATTATTTAGGATTGTATTGGAGCTATAGATGAAACACATTTTCGTGTCAAAGTACCCATAGGAGATCAACCCAAATTTCGATGGAGAAAAGATTGGCCGACACAAATTGTATTAGCTGCATGTGATTTCGATATGAAGTTCACTTATGTATTAACGGGTTGGGAAGGAACAGCATCTGACTCAAAAGTTCTTAAGAATGCATTATCGAGGGATGATAATCTTAAACTTCCACGAGGTACATAAGACTATATTGTCTCATTAGTAGGTAAAGATTAGTAGTTTGTGTGTTTATACTAAATTAATCATTTTAAATGATGGATTCTGTAGGAAAATTTTGTCTTGGGGATGCTGGATTTATGCTGAAGCATGGATTAATTACCCCATACCGAGGTGTAAGGTATCACTTAAAAGAGTATGCAAGACGTGGCCCAGAAAATGAAAAGGAATTATTTAATCTTCATCATGCTTCATTGAGAAATGTTATCGAAAGGTCATTTGGAGTTTTGAAGAAAAGATTTGCAATAATCACAAGCGACACTGAACCACATTATGACTTTGAAACTATGACTGAAATTGTGCTAGCTTGTTGCATATTACATAACTTTTTAATGGGTGTAGATCCTGATCCACATCTCATAGCTCAAGTTGATCGAGAACTACAAGAAAATAATCCAGAAGAGGATGAAATAGTTCGACATGAATAAGATGAAGACTATAGGCAGGGAGCCATGTTAAGGGATAAAATAGCTACTCAAATGTGGGCTGACTATCAACTAGGGCTCTGATCACTCATTTAAAAAATTTTGCAAATAAAGTTATTAGTTGTATTATGTGTGCGCTGAGTTGATATTATAACTTTGATTTGTTATTATTGAATTCATGTTACCTCTTGATGTGTTATTATATTCTGTTTAATGACTTTGGTGTGCAATTATTGAATCAAGTTGTCACATGTTGTACTTATGGAGTGTATTGAATCTTTATTTATTGAATAACTGATAAGATAGTTTACAAAAACTTTGATTTAAGATTATGGATGTTATTTCTATCCACTTGTTTTGTAGATTGACAAGTGTTAATGGCAAAGAGAGCATCATGCCAAGGTGAGGCTACTAGTCGGGATACCTTAAGATGGACCGACGAAATGGATACAACCTTCATTGATGCTTTGATTGAAGAATGTCGCAAAGGAAATAGAGTGGATGGCACATTTACTACAATGGCATATGACAATGTACTTTCACTTTTGAGATCTATCTATGGTAATCACCTCTGCAAAGAGAATTTTAAGAATAGACTCAAGACTTTAAAAGATCATTTTGAAGTTTGTTATGATCATTTTCATGGGCTTAGTGGATTTTCTTAGAATCCAATTACAAAGATATTTGAGGCTGAAGCTGAAGTTTGGAAAGAATTGATTAAGGTAAACTTTATGCATTTACTATTTTTTTTGTTTTAAATTTCACTAGTAAATATTGAAGAATTATTTCAATAATATATATTTACATATAGACATACTCATAGTAAATATTCTTCTATTTGATTTAGGCAAAACCAAAAGTGAAAAAGTGGATGCGTACTCCAATCAAACACTATGATAAATTGTTTGAGATATATGGTACAGACAGGACAACCGAAAAACATGCTGAAAGTGCCAAAGAAAAAGTGAAAAGGTGGAAGAAGCATAAAGAAACAATTAACTTGAATGATGATAATAGTTTCTTAAATATGGAAGAGGAGTGGAATGACGAGCCAATTACTCCTCGTGCTACTAGTTTTACAATGGGTCATAGTCCTGAAATTGGTTTATCTAACCAATCAACTAGCTCTCAAGGAACATCATCAAGAGGTACTAAACGCAAAACAACCATGAGTGATAAATTAGAATCAGAAATGGAAAGAATGAGTCAAGGCATTCAAGCATTGACTAAAATGATGAAAGATGGGAATCATTTTTATGAGAGATCAATTAATATTGCTGAAAAGCAAGTGTTAACAGCTGAAGAACAAGTGCAGGTAGCTAAGTAGCAAGTTCAAATTGCTAAACAAAAAGTGTGAATAGCTGAAAGGAGTCTTGTAATTCTTGAGTAAAGTAGGCCTCGAATTTACTCTGAAAATGACGTATGGACTGAGTTAGAGAATTTAGGTGTGATGCCAGAGTTGTGCATGAGGTGTTACCACTTTTTATGTAGAGAAGATAGAGCTAAGAGAGAATTTTTTGGTGTTCCAGCTGACGTACGTCTTGCCACATTATATGAATTGATGAAAGAAGCAGGTGCACTCTAGAAACAATAGTCCTAGTAACTGTGGCTAATATTTTGAGACTGGCACAAATATAACTTTAAGATCAAGAAAGGTATTGGTATCTTTATATTTTGTGGGTAACATATCTATGACTTAATTAAGGCTTATAATGAAAAAACCTCATGTCTTTGTATTTTGTGACTTTGATAGCTATAACTATTGTTAACTATGCTATAAGTAATGAGTTAGTCAAAGAAGTCTATGCTATTAGTAATGACTTGATCAAAGAGGTCCCAGTATTAAGTTTGTTAGCTTCATATGTAAATTTTGTTTTTAATTGACCTTAGCGTGTTATCATGTAAGACTTCTTTCATGTGTATTTGTAAGTGTAATATAAGGCATAATATATTAATCAAATGATATAATGTGATCGGTTAGCCTCTTTAGAACGACGTACATATACTTATTAATTTGAATATTTCTTCTTTTTAAAATTATCTCCAGTTTATGTATTGGGATGAGTATTAAACAAAAATAAAATTTATATCTAAATAGATCACTCTAATTTTGTGATTATTATTATTATTATTATTATTATTATTATTATTATTATTATTATTATTATTATTATTAACTTGTTATATTATAAATATAATTAAATTTTGTTGTTATTATTTAATGACATTTATAAATATTTACATAATAATTATATACATAATAACATTACTATATAATATGAAGGGTAATATTGTCATTATATAACTTAATTCATTTTTTCTCTTCATTTTTCTTTCCAAACAAACAACATAAATTATTTATCTTTCAATATCTTTCCATCATATTTTTCTTCCATCTAAATACACCCATAGAAATTAAATTTCACTTCAATTTCTTTTCTTTTTATTTCTTTTCACTCAATTTCTCTCCTTCCTATTTCTTTCCACCCCCAAACAAAGTATTAGTATTAATTTACTTTTTTTATTTTTCTTTTCAAACAAACAACATAAATTATTTATCTTTTAATATTTTTCTATTTTATTTTCCTTTCATCCAAACACACCCATAAAAATTAAATTTCACTTCTATTTTTTTTTATTTCTTTTCACTCAATTTCTCTCCTTTCTATTTCTTTTCACTCCCAAACAAAACGTTAGTTTATTTGCTTCATCCATTAAATGAGTTGTTAGTAAGATTATCTTAAATTGTTTTATTAACTGCCAAGTCAAACACATTGAGTATGGATCCATTCTGCTGGTAGGTTCATCAAGAATTATAACCTGCCAAGTAAGACCAAAGGATAGAGAGTGATAACAATGATAATAATAAAAAAAAAGTGGTGTTTGAAAAAAGAAATACATATAATTATAAATATAAAAAGTAATGCTAATTGCTAAAAAGACAAAAAATACAGTTAGAACTTGTCTTATTTAACATTTATTAATTGTCGTAATAATTAATTGGAAAAGCTCTACATACAAGCGATTAGGGCTTGTAAGCATTACAAGTCAATTAACCCCTAACCCTCCAAAACACGCTGCAAGTGCTACGTCCCTTACACGCGCTATATATAACTACCAAATTTAAAAGATTTGTTTCCTTCTTCGTTCTCCTTCTTTCCAAATTTGCTCGTTCTTCTTCTCGCGCGTCTTCCCCTGCTCTTTCGATCGTTCTTTTCTCCTCCTTCCTCACTGGTTTGTTCTTCGTCATTGACGTTAGTTCCTCTCTCTGTAACTCCAGCTTCGTTTTCTTTTCGATTTTCTGGTTTCTGAAATCAAAGTTTGAACTCGTTTTGAAGATAATGGATTATTCAACCTCAGATTGTCAGCTGAATCAGGGCGAAGTGGATTATGAATTTGAATCTAACGTAGTTCTTGAGGTTTGATTTACATATGATTACTCTGAATTTTGTTGCATTTATTTGTATAGCATTGTGTAGCTGAATAATTCGTGAACATTGACTGTGAAACTAACGCGTGAACATAAATCTGTGGATTGAATCTAATGTATTAGTTTTGATTAATTATCTGCAATTTATAGCAGACGCTCGGGTGTAGATCAAAATTTTTTGGCTGTATTTTTGGGGAAAGTGTGGGTGTATTTACAGTTTATGGCTTTTTTTGTTATTTTAGTTGAGTTGTTGTCGTTCGGGTGTATTAGATCAGACATGATTGGGTGTATTTTTTATTTTTGACATGGTGTATTCTGCAGCCTCTCTCTGTTGATGACCAGTTTGTTCCCAAGGTTGGAATGACCTTTACCACCATTGAAGATGCTGAAAAAGTTTACAGGAACTACGCCAAGGCTGCAGAGTTTTCTACAAGAGTTCGGAGCACAAATAGAAAGGGAAACGAGATTAAGAATCAATTGATTACATGTAGCAGAGAGGGAAAATGGAAATCTAAAATATCTCAAACAGCACAGGGAACTAAGCATGTCCATTCGTCGTACAATAGAGAATAACGAGGAGGGTGGTATTAGACCAAGCAAAACTTACCAATCATTTGTTGCGGCTGCCGGGGGTCATCGCGAGTTAAATTTTATTGAAAAGGATGTGAGGAATTACATTACGAGAGAAGTGCGAGAAGCGTGGGTGTACTTAAAGACTCATTTGATAGGAATTGGAATGATTTTCTGCTGAATTTTGGTCTTGTGGACAACAAGTGACTTTCAGGTAATGTTTGTTTAAAATCTGCAGCAGAGGTGTAAATTTAATTTTTTTTCGGGTGTATTTATAGTCTGTGTTTAGGTGTATTCTGCAGATCTCTATGAAGACTGTCATATATGGATTCCAATCTATCTGGATCACCACTTCTGGGGAGGGATGAGAAGCACACAAAGGAGCGAGAGCATGCATTCTTTTGGGTGTAAAAGCAGTGTTCTTTTGGGTGTATTTCTGAATTTTCTTGTATTTCACATTTTACATATATATACATATATATACTTCAGAATCTTGTTTTTATGTTATAAAATACTGTTTGTTTTTTTTTTACAACGGTTTAAGGGTTTTAGGTATTAGGGTTTAGGGTTTTAGGGTTTACGGTTTAGGTTTTATGATTTACGGGTTAGGGGTTAAGGTTTAGGTTTTAAGTGTTTAGAGTTCAGGGTTTTAGGGATAAAGCATCAGGGGGATAGATTTTTGGGTGTATATTCAACTTTCTTTGGGTGTAAAAAATGGCAGGTTATGGGTGTATATTTGGTTTGATGTTTTCCTTCATATTATAATACCTGTAATTCATACATTTTGAATACAGCAGAGAGAGTTTAATTATTGAAAGAAATTTTACAATAAACTGGATTATAATTGGAAAATTTTTACAGCATGTGTTCAATTTGTTACAGGACTATATAACATTTACATTAATCAGTGTCAATATCCTTAGAATCTATCTGACAATTTGGTGATGCACCCTTAGTGGTGGGATGTGCATCAGGCCACCAAATCCCAAATCCCTAACAATTGTTTTCTTCTCCTCGCTCATGTTTCTGAATTTCTCACTTAACAAATGTGTTGCACACTTAAGGTCTTTGATTTGCTGTAAACAAAGCAAAATTATAGTCAGATATATTTCTATTATATAAAACTGATTTCATCTAAGACATATATTTGTTCTTATATTTTTTCCAGCTTGGTTTCTCGCTGCCATTTTTTCTAAAATAAAAAATACACCCATAGATTGAGAGTTCTAATCTTCGCGACGAGTCCTATCTCTGCAGTTTGGAATGTTGCTCGAAAACGGACGGTTTGTGTTTTTTTCGAAGGGCTTGGAGAAGTGGAAGAGTGCGCCATTAAGGAGCACTATTTTGCGAAGAGCAACCGTTGAGTGGGTCGCGTGTAGTTTACGTTCCATTCAAAGAGAGATGAGTGCGCGTGTGAATGAAGTGTGGGTTGGGAACTTGTAAAACTTGTAGGGCCTTTTTGCTTGTATGTGTAGCAGGCCCGATAATTAATAAATGTTAAATAATTAGCATTTCTAAGAAAAATACTGAAATCAGATAAACCGTTAAAGTTTGAGTAATATTAATTGGCACCTACTCAAATGAAGATGTTAAAAATATCTTCTTATAAAGAGTCTTGTGTTAAAAGTGTGCTTTATTTATTTGGCCACACTTTAGAAAAAGATAATACTTTTTATAATATATCAAAATCAAACCCTTCGATTCATTATCTAACAGTAGAAAAGATATATCTTCACATAAAGACAATTATAACATCTTCATAGTAGTATCCACCATATTAATTTCAGGGATAAATATGTTCAAATACCGCAACTTCAACTGCACATGCCATAAAGCAAGTTCCTAACTACCATCCCCACACTAAAAAACTAGTGTAAAGAAAACAAAACGCAGCAAACAAGAAATGGGTTCAATCCCCTCGGAAGAATTCAACAGTTCCTTCCACGCACTTCTATTCCCATTCATGTCCAAAGGCCACACAATCCCCCTCCTCCACTTTGCCCGCCTCCTCCTCCGCCGCAATTTCTCCGTCACCCTCTTCACCACCACCGCTAACCGCCCCTTCATCGCCGACTCTCTTTCCGGCACCGCCGCCTCTATCGTCACGCTCCCGTTCACAGTCTCCACCACCAACAACGACATCCCGCCCGGAATAGAGAGCACGGACAAGCTCCCATCCATGTCCCTCTTCTTCGAGTTCGCCATGGCCACCGCCTCCATCCAACCGCACTTCGAGCAAGCCCTCGAGACCCTGCCACGTGTCAGCTTCATGGTCACCGACGGGTTTCTCTGGTGGACCCTACAATCCGCCAACAAATTCCACATCCCGAGGCTCGTCTTCTTCGGCATGAGCTGTTATAGCGTCAGCGTCTTTAGGGAAGCAGGGATGCAAGGAATATTCCGTGGGCCCCAACCTGACGACGAGTTAGTCGAGTTGACTCGGTTTCCATGGATCAAAATCTGCAAGGAAGACTTGGAGCCAAGTTCCAGAAACGCCGAACCAGGGAGTATCCCTTACGAGTTCAACGTGAAATTGATTGGAGCCTCGGTCAACAGCTACGGCACTGTGGTCAACAGTTTCTACGAACTAGAGCCTCTGTTCGTTGACTATTTGAAAACCACGAATACTTCTCATAAGTATTGGTGCGTTGGTCCGTTGTGCCTCGCTGATGACGTGGGTAGTTTTTCGGGTACGAAGGAACCGAAATGGATGACGTGGCTGCATCAGAAAAAGAAGTGCTCGGTTTTGTACGTGGCTTTTGGGTCACAGGCGGAGGTTTCGAATGAAGAGTTGGAGGAGATAGCGATGGGGTTGGAAGAATCCATGGTGAGTTTCTTGTGGGTGATAAGAAAGAAGGATTGGGTTCTACCAAAGGGGTTCGAAGAGAGGGTTGAAGGGAGCGGGATGGTGGTGAGGGAGTGGGTGGATCAACGGGAGATACTGAATGATGAGAGAGTGGGTGGGTATGTGAGCCACTGCGGGTGGAACTCGGTGGTGGAGAGCGTGTGCGGCGGGGTTCCGATGGTGGCGTGGCCGATGATGGCGGAGCAGCACGTGAACGCGAGGATGGTGGAGGAGGAGTTGAAGGTGGGGATTAGAATGGAGACGTGTGATGGGAGGGTGAGGGGGTTTGTGAAAAGAGAAGGGGTGAGCAAGTGTGTGAAGGAGTTGATGGAAGGGGAGAGAGGGATTCAGTTACGTCAGAATGTTAAGGTGTTGGCTCGGATAGCTAGGATGGCTGTTCAGGAAGGTGGTTCCTCTTGGTCAGCTTTGGACCATCTCATTCATGAGTTGTGCTCAAAGAAGTAGAACAAAATATATGACTGGATAAAATCAACAACCTACTCTAGCAACTCTAAAATTTATTCAATTCAAGTAAAATATATTACATTTTAAATTATTCTCAAGTAAATCTTAATATTAAAATAATCATCTGTACACTTACTGAATTGAACATCCGACTATTGTTCACATTATTTAATATTTTTATTGTCTACCTATAATTGCTAGAAGAATTATTTTTTACATCTTTATGACCTTAATAAAAAATTTTAGTGACTTGAACAAACCAACCTCTAAACGTTCTAATTTATCCGAAATAGCTAAGGTATTGCTAACAAAGAGTGAAATTCAATCAAACAGTACGTAGTTCTACCTGGCCAAAAGAAGGAATTAGGAAGAGGTGGTATTAAGTTCGAGAGGTTATCTATATGGATGCATGGTTGATTTGTGATAGGCGCAGTAATTAGCTGCTGGAAGCATGCAAATTAAAAGGACAGCAGCAATGATGCTGCCATTGTTGGGTAGGAAGGAAATGCATAAGGTAGAAGCTGGTGATGAACAAAAGATGGTGATGCCAATTTATAATTGCTGGTGAATGTATGTATTCCACATTTCCACTAACATAATTCTGATTATTGATTTATTGCAACACTTAGTCCTCTCTTAAAAAATGTATTTTTATTATTTATAGCCTAAACAGTATGTGCAGGTGCAGTCTTATTTTAAAAACGTTTGAATTTTTTTATCATGCATTATATCTTACAAAATTAAATGGTTAAATAGAAACACTAAAATAGTATGTATTTAACATATATTTCTACGTTATTACGATTCTATTTTCTCCTATACGATGTCTATTTATTTATTTAGTACATGGTCACTAATGTGGATATGTGGTTGATTTGAGATAAGCAATTGGGCGGCGAAAGAACAGTGATATATAGCTACTATATATTGGGTAGGAAAGGAACTCCAGCGGTACAGATAATTCTAAGTTCCTAACTGAACGAATGCACTAGGAAGACGGTGATGAACAGAAAGAAGGTGATGTCAGTCTATGTCTCAAACTTGTTTAACACATTTAATGTTCAAATTCTAAATACTTTCTCTTCAACTAAGTTACGAGTCTATGTTACTACTACAAATTGAAAGGGCAATTTGCCATGACAACTTTTGTGGCTTCTCTTCATATGCTTCTTGGCCCCCTGGCACCCTTCATCACATTTACTTTACCTCATTCAATTAAGTCCTATGAAGATAAATTCTCCTTTAAACTACCTTACATCTAAATGATCCAATAACATGTAAGTTTATTTTTCATTTACACCATATTCAAGCGCTTACTTCCAGAGAACACCCTTAAGGATAATTTCTCAACTTCGAAAACGTCATGATTATGCAAATTAAACCAACTAGACCATGTAACGTTTAGTATAGTTTAACATAGTCCTTTTAAGGCTTATGCAAATCTCTACATTCTTATACTTCGGTTGATAATTTACAAAGTGAATTTTATATATTCTACAACATTACTGTCTACAATTAATATAATGAACTTTACTAAAAAATCTTACAAGCATCACTAAAAAGCTTCTGACAAATGTAGAAATAAACCAAATCATGTCCAAGTATGATGATATGGCAACAAAAGAATCAATACGATACATAGTCTAAGTGCATTCATGTTTCTGGCTGGTGTCTAGTGACCTAACGCCAATATGTTATGAAGAAGATGCAAGTAGATTCATCATTCAAGACAAAGAAGAACTAGGACTGTGAATTTTGATCACCGATACTAATCTATTTGTATATACCTTCTATATATCCAAGTCATAAAACTTCCTATATAGAATCAAGTTAAAACTGTCTTTTCTTTTTCTTTTTCCTTTTTTTTTCAGCACATGCTATTGCTAGCTGTGTTTGGATACTTGGCATCTTTGAGACCAAACAAAAACCTTTTTGGTTGTGGAGATTGAAATAGATATCTTTCTTCTAACTCAGATAAAATCCAAATCTAACCTAAACTTCCTCACGATCTACAGAGAAGTCAGGTTCATCAGGCTTGAACAACTGTGGCACAGGATCACTGCCACGAAGCTTAGCTTTCCTTGTATTAGTCGCAAACCTTGAAGCCAAAATGGTTGTACTAATGTTCTGAACCTTTCTCACATTCCCTGGAGATGATGATGATCCTCCACTTTGATCCATTTCTCTGTCCTTCTCAGGGAGAGACATGTAAAAGTGTCCCTCCTTCAAAGACAACTCCCTCGCCGCTTTCCTCTTCTGATACTTTCGCCATGCCGCCTGTATGAAACAAGAAGCCCATGTCCTCCATTGCTGGGAGTAGTACCTAAACGCGTGCTGGAGTTTCTTGCTATGAAGCCGCTTGAATTGACTGGCCACGAACTTTAGATCCTCTGCTTCCAATGCAAAAGCCTCGACTTCTGATAAAGCTTTTACAGTTCGAGTAGAGGAAGGCAGGTTGAGGGTGGAATTTGGCATTAAGGCCCATGTCAACAGCTCCTCGCCGCAAAAGTCGCCGGGCCTAAGTGTGATGGAATTGTAGAAACCAGACCTTCCTCCATTGGTTGTGGAGCTCTCCAATTGTCCTCTTATTATGAACAACATTTCGTCCACGGGATCTCCCTCTCGGAATATATATGTGCCTTCTGTGCTTAATGATGACACCAGCCGTTCACAGATTGCATCAAGGAGCTGGTCATCCATTTGTGAGAAGAAAGGGACCTATGGATACAAATTAAAGAAAAATGGAATCAATATGATGCAATTAAAACAATCTTACTCTGTATACTATGTATGACACACATTGGTTGAGAAAAGAGAAAATACATACACGTCGAACAAGAGAAAGGCACAAGTGGTGTTGAATTTCACGACGGAGATCCAAAGGTAGATCAAGTAGTATGGACTCTTCATTCACTCCTCTGGTGGCAAGCCATTTATACTGAACAAAGCGACGAACGCGTTCCTGCAAGTCTGGAGGCAATTGGCGATGTCTCATCCATTGCTCAGTGTCATTCTTCCTAATCCTCCATTCTTCAAGTCTAACTGACATTGATTGCAAGTATGTCTAAACAATGGAGCACAAAAGAACTTGCATCTTATTTTCAGGTAGCAAAAAATATATATGGACTAATAAAGAATGCATGAAAAACTGGATGGTTTTCTTACCTGCATGTTTCCAATCAAAAGACAAAAGAGAATTAATCCAGCAAGACATAAGAAGATGCAGAAAAATGTCTCTGGGAGGTATGTGGTTGTGTCCAAATTCTGTCCATACGAGCTAAGGAAAAAAAAAAATAGGACAGACTGAAAGTTAAAAGTGATAATCATTAGCAAAAATTGTTAAACTTCAAAAGATTTTTGCTATAAAGACAAATACTAGAATTTAGACATTTTCATCCACATAAATACACTTTTATGGATCCTTAGGTAGGTGGGAGTAACAAAAATTAGTTATGTTTTAGCATTTTGGTTGATATAAACTTGAGTTTGCAATAGTAGCAAAATATAGCAGCAGCATACCTTAAATTTCTTAATCCCCACCAAAGACAATAGAAGTATCTTTCCACAAAGTTAGTAGTAACAACATCATTGAGAAAAGCATCTGCAAACATGCCAAACTTATACTTGACGTTGAGCTTGGCCTTGGGATCGCATCTGTTAATAACTTGAGTGACATTTAGCCAGTGTTGCCTTGCAGGTGAACTCACACTGTTACAATCAAGAAAAGTAGGCAAGCAAGTTATGGTTTTTGATCTGTTCTCTCTTTCGCACTCTGCTTTCCAGCAGTTGAATTGTCTCCCAATTGAGGACAGATACCACGTTGCTCCTGTAATCTGTTTCACATTTCATGTTTCAACAACAAAATTATTAAATTATCAAAAAGAAAGAGGTGCATGCTTTAATCATTTCACTGGTGATCTTACATGACTAGCTAGCATGTAGAGAAGAAGATTGTATGCGGCTGCAATCCAGGGGGTTTTGGCAATAACGCCAGTGGTTTTCGTGATACGCTGGTTCAAAGGAAAGATAAGAAAGAGCCTGGGAATATACTGAATTAGAACAAAGAGTGCAAGAGTGTTGTTGGCATGATCCGTGGTTGAAGAACTACTTGCTGGAATCACCAACCAAATCACAATCTGCATTGTGTGACCAAAAGAAAATAAATGAAGCTCTGAAAAGTGGTTAGCATGGGTTATATTATAAAGAAAAAAGAAAATTGACATGCCTGGGGCAAAGGAATAGTGGCGGCAAGGTCGATAACAAAATCGGACTTCAAGTAGCGCATGGCGATTTCGTGAGGGTCCATGACAAGGTCACCACGGCCGAAGACTCTAGAATTGGGGGCGACGAAGGCGGTGCGGAACTTCAAGACCATGTGGAGGATGTAGAAGAGATCGGCAAAGGTTCGCATAATGGTGACGATGATGCTGAGTCTGGGGTCCGCCTTGAGGCAAGCGGTGCCACCCACCGTGGGGAGGAAGAAGTAAAGAGGGTCCACGAAGAGCGCGAGGAGACTTGCCACGAGGAACACCCTGTTCCAATACGCAACTATGTCGCTGTCCGGGTCTAGGATCTGGTAGCGCCATAGGATCTGGAATGCGTTCTCCTCGTCAGAGTTGGCGGTGTTTCTAGTTCTTGATCGGAGTCGCCCGAACTGGCGGAACTTTGACGCCGGCGTCGAAATTATTCTATACATCTTCCATGGCGGATTCCGGGGTTAACGGATTCCGCTGGCCAACCTTAAGCGCCGGGAGTATAGTTACTGATGAAGCAATGGAGCGATATTGAGAGAGAAATGGGATTAATTTGATATGGTAGAGAACAAGCTAAGAGGAGGAGGAGGAGGAAGAAGAAGAAGGGAATGAGGATTATTGGGGGAAGAGAGAATGGGAAAAATGGTGGTGATGATGTGGTAGGGGCTATTTTTTAACGTTGAGAAATAAAATGCGGGGAACTAGAGGAATTGCGCGAACGTAGGGGAATACATGAACATGTTGCATGCATATTGCTTCATAGAATGGAAGAGACTAGACAAGACAACACAACGTCCATTATCTTTCAACTTTTTTGCTGCTGCTTACTAAAAATTGGCATTTTTGTTTTTTTAATTATTTGGTTCTCAAAAATTATCGTTGTTCTTTCCATGCACTATCATTGGGTAAGTATTTGTGACATCTTTCTATAATATTATTTATTTATTTATTTTTATGTTACAGTGGAAATGAAATTAAATTTATATACTTGCAACATATTTTTTAGTGTTTTAGAAGGTTATTCCATAATTTTATTAACTGCAAAATGACTAAAAGAAAAATCTTTTAAATTGTCTTATTAACAAGTGTTCTAATGTCACTTTTTAATTAAAATTAGGGTAAAGTACTAATTGGTCCTATATGTTTGGGCGTAATCATGTTTTAGTCCTTAAGGTTTAAAATGTTCTATTTGAATCCAAAAAAAGTTTCATTTAACTTTAATATAGTCGTCTCAGCGTGAAGTCAAAGTTAAATAATTAACGAAATGTCTTATATGACAGCAGTACAATAATAAGATCGATAATCTGAAAAATACAAACTACACAAGAACAAAATCAAAATTAACGTAAATGCATTAATACATTTATTTATCATTCTTCTTATAATTTAAATAAAATATTTTCTATAGAACTAAGAAAAATGATAAATTTTACATAAAAATTTAAATAAATACAGCATGAAAGATCATCAATGACACGGAATCTACCCAGCGTTACTTCTAAGATTCTTGTTAGGATTTAAGAAACCACAGACCAATATGATACATGGTCACGAAGATAGTTTCATCAAAGGATGTCCACTTTATTCTGGCTTTTATTACCATTTATCAAGAAGCATGATTGAGAAGCTAAATGATAATGAATAACCAATGTAATTCACCTTAAAAAGGAATATTAATGTCATGCAACTTAGCATGTTGACATTGCAATCCAAAATGCTTGAGATCTAAAAAAGGAAGATCCGGGGCTTCGATCAATGTTATTAGTTCTCACTTCCCACTTTGATGCATAAAGAACAACAGGGGAGAAGAGGTTTTCTCTAGGAGATTTCAAAGAGAAAATTTCATTGCATTATTTAGTTAAAAATTGTACAGACGTTAAATCTTGAAGAAAATTGAAAATGTCCAAACATAAAAGTAAAGCTGTTCCTCAAAAATCCTTTTGCATGAATTCAGAACCAACTTAAGCATTTCCCACATATAACACTAGTATCTATACCTAAATTGTAAGAAAAATTGCCACAATGATATTTTCCTTAACCATCTAAGATCTTCACATTTTAAAATTCTTTTCAAGATGCTACGGACAGGCCAGGAGCTTGGAACTAACATTGAAATGCCTACTTATTGCCGCAGATGAAGGCTAAGGAAACAGCTCAGATTATTCAAACGCAAAGAAGGAGAAACAAACGAAACAACAAAGATAATCATACTCATCAATAATAATACATTTCTAATTTTTTAAACTTATTGACTATTGAATTTTTTAAACAACACTGACTATTGAATTTACATACATCGCTACTTTAAATCAATAGAAAGGGGAGGAGAGAAAAAAATGCAGCAACAACAACAGTAATAAAAAAAATGACAATAAAGGTGAAACACGCGAAGAAAAAGAAGAAAAAACGCAAAGAAGAAAGAGAAGAAGAAGAAGGAAGAGGAGGAGGAGGAACGCAGGATATAAAGAGGAACAAACGTGATTTTACGCGCGCGTTATGTAAGTGACTTGTATGACTTGTATGCTAAAAAGACTGGTATGTTGTAGCAATACTAACATAATATTGGATATTTAATAATTTACCAACCTAATACTGATCCATGCGAAGCTCGTGTTCGGCTTGGTTCAAGCCCTATATTGATCATATACTCTAACTAACCTATCTTATTTGTCCTTGTAATTGATTTTTTCCTAAATTAAATGTTTTAACCTGCACACTCTTTGTTTCTTATTTTTCTTTTGTCATTTTTTCCCTGCTTGTACGCCCACAAGCTAACCATAAGTATTTAGAGAATGATAAAATCAGAGGAAATTAAAGCAAGGGATTAGCAAATTGCATACTATAAATCAAAGCATTGTAATACCAGAAAAAAAATTATAGCATTGTAAAGTTTAAACAGTTTTACAGATTACAAAATTGATTCAAACATGAGTACATGACATATAATGCATGAGAAATGTTAGAGGATTATCACAAATTCTTTTAGTTTAGTAATCTAATAACATACTTTAGCCTATATTTTTAAATGATAGTTAATTGATGACCAAAAACATTAGATTTTGATAACCTTCTAGCATTTTTGACAATGTATAGAGTGGGTGATGTTAATTAAACAGACAATACTCCATCACCTCGTACCAGAGACACCTCTTTCTTGGATCTTATTTTCTTACAATCAACATAGTAAACTACAAAGCATACCCACTTGAAGACATTTGTGAAGCCAAACAACACAACATGAACTACCAAAACCCAAATTTTACTTCCTCCACCATTCAAAGCTAAGAATACATACATTACTCGCAAGATTACTCTCCAAAGAACAAAGCCAGCCATCAAGAAGATTCCAGTTCGGCGATTATCTCCGCTAAGATATGATGAGATCACAATTGCCACGTCGCCTTCTTTCTCTTCCAAGATCGAAATCACAACGCCCATGTCCCAAACAGCGAGCCACTCCAGATATTTCCCCAGCATTGCAACAAACATAATCAAGAATATGATCATGAACAAAGGAGAAGTAGCGCCCATAACATAAACATATAACAGCAATGAAAATAGCCCCAGCAAGGACACCGAGGCGAAAAGCATAGCGTAGATTGAAGTGATCAGAGGTCCTTTAAGCCTTGCGTCCATGACATGTTTGGTGAACATTTCTTTAAGAGATGAATCCGCCTTGTGCCCTGCATAAAGTAGCGACGATGAATTCACCGTGGCGATTGTGCTGATTAGGTCGCACAAATGGAGGATTCCTATGTGGGACAGAACCAGAATCACTAGTTTCTGAGAAATTTTGCCAATTAAATAATCAAGATTGGTTACATGTGTCCACTCAACCCAACTCAGGTGAGAGCAGAGTATGCAATCACTTTCCATTTTAGCTTGAGCTTCAGCTTCTTCCCGCAACACTTTGGCAGCTTCGATTATTGTTTGCGTAAACATGCTTTCGTAGATGGATAGAGAGTAAAGCAGAGGAAGCAAAGTGAGGCAGGTGAAGATGATGAAATTGAGATTTTTGAAAGGGATTTTCGCAGCTTCTTTGAGGATCCCAAAGAATCCAAGTTTCTCTTTCAATAATATTTGGTTACTTATAATACTCTCCATCTCCTTCCAATAGCTATGAGGCTTTTCTTCTCTCAAGTTAAATGGAGTTTAGGTTAAAGGGTCTCTGGTTTTTGAAGCCTTATTTGGGTTTTATGAAATTGTGTAAGTACGAAGAAGTTGACTTGCGCGGATTATAAAGTTAGTCAACACTCAACACGAAATTTCGCTATAAAAATATAAGAAAAACATTCGAATTTTTTATTTTTTATTATTATTTATTAATTTAATTTTTTATTATTTTATATTTTTAAATACTAAATTTTTTTTTTTAATAATTTTCTGACATTTCTCATTTTTTTTTTATATTATGTGACGCTGGAACGTTGGGGGAGTTTTGATGGTTCAGATTATTTCTCTTACTGTGCCTTTAGTCAACATTCATGTGATAATGTTAATAAAATAAAAGAAAGGTTGGAATATTAGGTGGAGTCTCAATAATGGGTGGTTAAGGGTGACTAAGAAGTTGACCAGCCATTGAAGGAATGACGTGTGGCAAATGGGTTAAGTGAGGATAGATGGCTGTTATGCATTAATGTGTAATTAGGCGAATATGAAATGTCGTAAATGTGTAAAGTTTACTGTGGATAAATGCAAGGCCAAAAAAGAATACTGAAAAACAAAATGATCGCCGGCTGGCAACATCACCGTCGTGGGAAGCAGCACTGTGGCAGGAAGCAGCACCGTCGCAGGAGGTATCACAGGGCAACTATAGAGGCACTGAGATCGATGGCTATAGAGAGCACGACGTAGCCGCCACATCCATGGATATGATCCTAGAAAACGCGATGAGAAGGATTGGACGGTGCAGCAACGGTAAGCAAGGAAGGGAGTGGCCCAGAAGCGACGACATTATCTTCAGCGGGATCTAGATCGAAGGAACTGAGGGCGGCGATGGCATCTGAATCTTCTTCTTGACCTTCGAAGAAACCAAGAGGCAAACCAACCCAACAACTTCCAAGAACGGTGGAAGGAAATCGGCGAAGGCCATCGCATGAGGCCAGCGTGACAAAGGAAAGGAGTACCCCAAACCAAGCTGTTAGAGTAGTGAATTAATTTAGAGTAGTGAATTAATTTTCTATTCTATTATGATTAGTTAGAGGGTAGATTAGTCTTTCTACCCTAATCAGGGATGACTTGTGTATATGCTATATATAATAACTTTGGATTTGGATTCTCTAAAGTTTGAATTTCACTTTAGAGAGTAAAGTGTGATTTTCTACCCTTGAATAGTTTCTCTTTCATATTTATTATTGGTCCCACCTATAAAATCAATGGTGAAAGATCACACTTTTCTCTCTAAAGTGAAATTCAAACTTTAGAGGATCCAAATCCAATAACTTTACTCTTTGGAGAAACATAGTTTTCTAATATTCACTCTATCATATTCAATCTATCAAGTTTACCTTCTTCTCTCATTCTCTAATATTCATTTGCAAGTTCTTCAATCTTGTTACTCAAGATTCTAATATGGTATCAAGAGTTTAGGTTCTTGAATTTTTTTTTTCGTTTCACCATGGAAATCGAGCTCAACGACTCCACCACCAAAAAACCCCTCACTGTCATAGCTGACAAATTGAATGAAGACAAAGTCTCGATTTGGAAGATCACTTAAACCCAGCGAAGATTCCTCCTCAATTTGTTACAGATGAGGCAAAGAAAACCGCTACCGAATCGGCGGACTTCAAGAAATGGCATCTCCGAAACCTAAACCTCACTACTTGGATCGTGGCATCCATGACCACTAACTTCAAAAGCAAGGTCATACATCTCACCAGATTTCATCTAGTTTGGGAAAAGATTGATGATTACTTCACCGCCGCATCCTCAGCTCGCGTTCAGAGCCTCAAATCGCAGCTCAAGTCCGTGAAGAAGACGGGCACCGTACCTGATTATCTTGCTCAAATTCGAAAACTAGTAGATTCTCTATTTGCAATTGGCTATCAAGTTCATGAGGATGACCATATTTAAGCTATTCTTGATGGTCTCCCAGATGAGTATACTGTCTACAACACTTCGGTAATGTCAAGATTGGGCTCCTTCAAGGTTGTAGAGGCTGAATCTTTCCTTTTGGCATTTGAAAATATGCTTGACAGACACAAGAATCCTGGAATAACTATGTCGATGGCCAACTTCACTCAACCCTTCAACTTCAATAGAGGAGGAGGAGCGAGAAGAGGTAGAAGTGGAAGAGGCTTTCGAGGAGGTGGGAGGTTTGGATTCACGAATCAAAGACCCTAATGTCAACTATGCAGTCGTTCTGGCCATGTGGTTTGGAATTGTTATCATCGATTTGATACGTCTTTTCAACCAAATGTGGCTAATTCCTCTAATCAACTTCAGATACCACATGGAAATTCCCAGCCACCACCTCCGTCTTCCACCTTTCATCAACCAAGAGCTTATATTTCTACACCATCATTCGTTAGTGAAGCTTCTTGGTTCCCAGATTCAGGAGCAAGTCACCACATTACCCCAGACTCCAATAATTTACTCACTGCCTCTTCCACGAATCTTAATTCAGACCAGCTTTATGTAGGTAAAGGGGCAGGTATACCGATCTCTTCTTCAGGTTCCTCTATTCTTTTTGACCCTTCCACTAACATTGCTTATTGTCTGAATGATCTTCTTCATGTTCCTCAAATTACGCAGAATCTATTAAGTGTTTCAAAATTTGCCTTTGATAACCATGTTTATTTTGAATTCTGGCCTGATGTTTGCTTAATTCGTGACCAGGATACCAAGAACCTACTCCTACAAGGCAATGCTAGAAATGTGATTTATACCTTAGATAACCTTAGGATCCCAAGATCTTTGACTACTAGTTCTGAAATTGTTTGTAATAATGCTACTCTTCAGCAGCCTCAAACTAAATCCACTGTAATCAATATTGTGCCTATTTCTGATTTTAGTAATTCACATGTATTAGACTCATGTTTGGATCCGGCCTTTAATTCTCCGGCAAATAAAAATAAAGATGTGCAATTATGGCACAAGAGGTTAGGTCATAGTGCTATTCAAACTGTTCTTACTGTTCTTAATCAAACTTTTAATTTTTCTGGTTCTGCTACTAAATTTTAACATGTATGTGAAATATGTTCTATGGCAAAGATGCATTGCTTACATTTTCCTGCTTCTGAAACTTCCTATACACAGCCCTTACAACTTGTTTTTGTAGACATTTGGGGACCAGCCCCATGAACTCTAGAAATAGATTTCGATACTATATATGTTTTGTTGATGCATATACAAAATATACTTGTCTTTATTTTCTAACTAACAAATCACAAGCATTCGTTGCATTCAAACTTATAAAGCTTTTATGGAGAAGCAAAGTGGTCACAAAATCAAAGCACTACAATCGGATAAAGGTATGGAATTTCTTTCAAAAGATTTTAATTTATTCTTGGCATCAGAAGGCATTTTGCACAGACAATCTTGTAGTTACACGCATTATCAACAAGGCAGTGTGGAAAGAAAACATAGGCACATCACAGAGATGGGCCTCTCTTTACTTGCCACAGCTTCCTTACCCATGACTTTCTGAAAAGATGCCTTTATTAGTGCAGCTTATATCATCAATAGACTCCCTATGAAGGTATTGCAAGATAAAAGTCCTTTTGAGATACTGTTAAATCAAAAACCAGACTATAATTTCTTTAAAATTTTTGGTTGTGCATGTTACCCTTTTTTAAGACCATATAATAAGGTAAAGTTTGCATATAAATCAGAACAATGTTTGTTTTTAGGGTATGATGCTAATCACAAAGGCTATAGGTGTATGGCAAAAAATGGAAAAATATACTTAGCAAGACATGTTAATTTTAATGAATCTGTGTTTTTCTATAGTATTATGTTTTCTAAGTCTGATTCCTCTTCTAATAAGTCTGAATTTGTAGCATTGGCTGAGAATCCTATTTTTTATATTACTCCACCAACTAATACAGCCTCCCTTCCTCTTTCCCCTTCAACTAGTACATCGTCCCATCAATCTCTTGGTCAACCCCCTCATTTAGAACAACCTAACACTTGTCCATCCACTCGTACATCTACATCAAACACTTTATCCAGTAACACAACTCCATATTCAGCTTCTAGTACATCAGATTCTTCTATACCAATTGGGGACATTGACATTGTCTTACCCCCTATCTCTCTGACTCCATCCCCACCCAATAACACTCATGCCATGGTAACTCGATCAAAATCTGAAATTACTAAACTTAGAGCTTTAGCTACCACAACTACTTCCAAACCTACAACCACTGATTTGATACACAACATCCCTAAGACTGTAGCTCAAGCTCTAGCCTCTCCACACTGGAAACAAGCCATGGATATTGAATTTCAAGCACTTATGAAGTGTCAAATATGGACTCTCAAAGAACCACCCCAAATGCTACCATCATAGGAAGCAAATGGGTTTTTGCCATTAAAAAGGATCAATTTGGAAACATTCTAAGATACAAAGCTAGGCTAGTTGGTAAAGACTTTCATCAAACAGAGGGAATAGATTATGAGCAGGTTTATAGCCCGGTTGTGAGGCCTAGTACAGTTCGGGTTATTTTTAGTATTGCTATCTCTTTAGGTTGGCCATTACGACAATTTGACTTTAATAATGCGTTTCTCAATGGTAAACTAGACGAAACTGTCTATATGGCCCAACCACTAGGTTACTCTCATTCAAATTCATCCTTATTTTGCTGTCTAAACAAGGCTCTCTATGGTTTGAAGTAAGCTCCACGAGCTTGGTTCAATACCTTGGCCAAAACCTTAGCCAAATTTGAATTTAAGAATGCTAAATCTGATATTTCTTTGTTTATTAAATATACTTCCTCTTCTGTTATTACTTAATTGTGTATGTTGATGATATTATCGTAACTGGTAATAATATGAATGAAATTAATACTCTCATATCTGATCTCAATAAAATTTTTTCTTTGAAAGATTTGGGACAATTCAGCTTTTTCTTGGGCCTGGAAGTAAATTATTTGCCAGAAGAAAATTTGTTAATTACTCAATCTAAGTATGCATCAGAATTATTAAAAAGATCAGCTATGGAAGACTCAAGTCCCATGCCTACTCCTATGATATCTAGTCTTAAGATGTCTGCTAATGACTCAGAATTCTTTGATAATCCAAAACTTTATAGGTCAATCGTAGGTGGCTTACAATATTTAACTCTTACTAGGCCAGATTTATCATATTCGGTTAATAAAGTATCTCAATATATGCACCAACCTACACTACACCATTGGAAGTGTGTGAAACGAATTTTGAGATATTTGAAAGGAACTTTGAATCATGGCTTATTCTTCACAAAAGCTACTGATTTTTGCTTACTTTCCTTTGCAGATTCTGATTGGGGTGGTGACTTAGATGACAGAAAATCTAGTACAGGCTTTTGTGTGTCTTGGCAACAATCTAGTCTCCTGAAAAAGTAATAAACAAACCAAACTCAACAGAAGCAGTACTGAAGCAGAATACAGATCTATAGCTGCTGCACAAACTGAAATTATGTCTCTTCAACAGTTGCTCGGGGAGCTGCACATTCCTCAAAAAATCTCACCTACCATCTACTGCGATAACCAGTCCACTTGCCTTCTAGCTGCTAATCATGTCCTTCATAGCAGGTGCAAGCACTTGGAGCTAGACTTACACTTTATCAGGGATCTAGTCAACCGCAGAGAACTTTTTGTCGTGCATATACCTTCAACAGATCAGATAGCAGATACTCTAACTAAACCTCTCTCCTTGCCAGCATTTCAGAAATTTAGAACCAAACTAAGAGTACATGACAGATCAAGTACCTCAGTTTGAGGGGGGTGTTAGAGTAGTGAATTAATTTAGAGTAGTGAATTAATTTTCTATTCTATTATGATTAGTTAGAGGGTAGATTAGTCTTTCTACCCTAATCAGGGATGACTTGTGTATATGCTATATATAATAACTTTACTCTTTGGAGAAACAAAGTTTCCTAATATTCATTCTATCATATTCAATCTATCAAGTTTACATTCTTCTCTCATTCTCTAATATTCATCTGCAAGTTCTTCAATATTGTTACTCAAGATTCTAATACGTTAGGTGACGGCAGAAAGCTTTAAGCAAAGAAGTCCAGGCCAGCGGAGCACATCGATCCTGAAAACAACAGAGGTGGAGGTGGAGGCACTGTCTTCAGTTCATTGCAGCATTGGGCATGAAGAAGAACACTGAGGACGTCTAGAGTAAGATCCGGGTCATGATGACAACCTGTTGGACTGAGACATTAATGGGTCGGGTCGGGTCATTTGTTTGCCTAGACATTGTCAAAAGCAAAGAGAGAAAGATTCAAAAAATTTCACCGTTGCTTGTTACCTCATTTACTGTGAGTCAAATTACTCTCATTCAAATCAAACGAACTCACATGTCTAATTCAAATTGGTTGGTCTATCTTAACCACTTTAACCAGCAAACCCTTACATTCACCATAGACGACACCATTGTTAT
>NC_029790.2:124611893-124615827 GCF_000816755.2 Arachis ipaensis
AAAAAATAAAGGTACTTTTATTATTTATTTATTGCTATATCCAATTTCATTAAAATTTAATATAGATGATCTATAGAAGAGTATCGAAACTCTAGAAAAAAATGAAAACTCAGGTAAAGTCAACTTCACGTGAAGTTGATATCTGAGAGTTGTTAGATGAAAATTTAGTCAAATCAGTCAAATCATCTAACGACTTTCAAGTACCGACTTCACGTAAAGTCGACTGCACCTGAGTTTCCACCGAAAAAAAACTTTTAAAATAAAAAGATTTATAAAATAAAATAAATAATTAATTACTATTAAATTCATGACTTTTATGTGAGTTCCATTACTTAATTCAAATGTAATTAGATTTTTATTTTCATATTTTTTCAACTTTCTCAATTTAGAATATTTTTTTACTATAGTATTTTTGTAAGAATTTTGTCGAGTAAATGGTCTAATTAGTCTCCAAAAGATCACTCATTTTTAAATTAGTTTCGGAAAGATATTTTTGATCAAATTCGTCTTTCAAAGATTTTAAGTTAGTCATTTTAGTCTTTCCATCACTTCCATTGCTAATAACGTCAAAGTTTGTTGATGTGACACATTAAGTGACGTGCACCACAATACAAACCTAGTAGTCTTAATTGGCAACTAACATAATAAGTTTATGAAATTAGATCAAATAAACCTCAAATTGAGGGATTTCAATGCCTCAAGTTCTTCTCTTAATGAAATTTTGATTTGATCTAATTTCATAAATTTATCATATTAATAGTCAATTAAGACTCTTGTATTGTAGTATTACTTAACATGTCACATTAACAAATTTTAGCACCGTTAATAAAAAAAATAATAGAAAGACTAACGTAATTAATTTAAAATTTTTAAAAAATAAATTTAATTAAAAAAATTTAAAACTAATTTAAAAAATAAATAATCTTTTAAAAATGAATTTAACCATTTACTCAAAATAATTTGGATGGCACAACACAGGAGAAGCCATATCCATGGGCATCCACTAAAAAAATTGAGTAATAGATTTGTCTTCCCTAGTTAAAGTATGTTGTTAGGAAGAAAAATAATAAGAGGGTTGAGGCAATTAAAGATGATAGTCAGACTTAAAGTGGTAAGTCGTTAGCATATGATGAAGAATTAGTTAGAGAGAAAAGACACGTGGAACGTAATCTACAAAATCAGGGACGTAAAAAAAAGGCATAAGAGAGAACCATATTCTTTTTTTCCTCTGACAAATTCTGTTCCTTACTTCTCTCTGAATTTCTTTTCACTTTTTTTTTGTTGGTAAGTCAGGTTCTACAATACTTGTGAAAAAGTCTTAGACTAATTCTCTTACTTCTTTTTCACAAGTCCTCAATAATTCACTTACTAAAATTTTATATTCCATTATAGTTTATGTCACTATTTCATTGATGTAATTGTTCAATTTGATTATGTTCTTTTAAATTTAGACATTTGCTTTTTTCTTGATTAGTTCAACGTATTTTTACTCTTTTATATGTTAATTGTAAGATGAAAAAGATTAGTTTGGGCAGTCAAAATATTCTGTTTTCTTAGATCGATTATAGAATGTAAATAGCAAAAATTATATAGAGCAAAAATTTTTTTTTCCTTTCAATTGCATGAGAAATAAGAGAACTTGACTGAAAATTTATCAAATTAATACAATTATATCTCAACAATCAATTATATTAACCATACATTAAAATCAATTATTAATGTAGAATACATATTAAAAATAAATTAAATTACATATATTTATATAAAAATACATAATGACTAATTTTAATGAATGATTTTAATGTATAAATAATATTTTAATTCGGGTTGTACCAATGATGAATAAATGCTAGCTTGAAGGAATATGTAGAGGCAGAACTTGACTACCAACCACTATGCATATAAGGTTCCATACTCTCCCTGCAGCGTTTATAAAAGCATTTTTACACGAAGTATCTAATTAGATATAATTATCACAAAACTTACATATTAATAATGAATAAGAATAGATCTCATAATATAACCAAGTTACAAATTCCATTTAGCAAAATGTGTGTAACTTTCAGTTCTCTTCGCATGATTCAATTTATTTGACTATCACATGAATGGTTGTTTTTGAATGCTCACCACTTGATAGAGTATTTTTAGTCATGATAAAAATTAGATTACTTCTAGAAAATTAAATAAAGGAGTCAAAAAATGAGCTGTAACTAAATCAAATTAGAAGATTATATTTATAACATATTTTTAGTTACTCTTGGTCCAAGACAACTAGCAGTCAACAGATATTTGTAAAACAAGTTGGTGACAGATTAATAATCCATTTGTTATAGCGTTGTTTTCGTAATGCCAAAAAAAATCACGTATATATTATCAGATGCTCGAAACAAAGTAGTTTATACTTTTATACGTTAAAGAAAAAGAAAGTGGTGTGATAGGAAAGAAGTGTGTGTGAAAGAGAGCAAAATTCATTGGTCTTGCACACACATTTTTTCGTATCTAGCCTTTCTCTTTCTTTTTCTTTACACAAAATGTCCTCGTCCTCACCGATAACCAATTATGCTGACGATGACATGCAGGATATTATATTCACCAAAAGAGGTTGTTTATTTTGGATCCCATGCTTTCGATCAAAAGCGTCATCGTCAGCATATGGTCGTCGGTGTGGAGAAGAGCAGAAATCGGAGAAGAAGCAGCATTCGCGGCCCAAAAAACTGAAGAAAGTAAAGGAATTGTCTAAGAAGGTGTTTGGGTCTAAATGGAAAAAGTTTATTCGTCGTTTGAAGAAGAAGAATGTTCCCAGAACTACATTGTTAAAGAAAGGTTCATTCCATTATGATCCCTTGAGTTATTCCCTCAACTTTGATGATGGAAAACATTACGAAGGTGATGATCATGAACGTTACAGCCGCAATTTTTCATATCGCTTTGCTTCTCTTCCAGCATCAACAAAATCATCCATGGACCTTGGCAATGGCAAGGATAATAGTCTCTCATTGATGTGATATCATGTGAAAATAGTCGAAAGATTTTTTGAATGTATCCTTGATTTCATTTTTGACCTTAGCAAGACTCAAAATGGAGAAGGATATGATTCTTGAATAGAAATTGTTAGGCTATGTGTGCCTGTGTGGTAACATATTTTGTATTATTTTTTACGTAATAAACATTTTATTTATTTATTGGTTCCGTTGATATATATAAAAGGAAAACATGCTATAGACAAAGACAACAATATAATGGAACACATTTAAAATGTTCCAATTAAAAAAATTGGACTTCAGTGTAGTGTAGTAAATTATTCTAACAAATCTAATGATTAATATTGAATAGAACATTGTAGTGTAGTCACTAAAGCTTTATCATCACCATGGTCCTTGGGGTTGTAGGTAAAACTATTTTTAAAATTTGAAATTGCAGGGACACATGAAATGACAAAACGAACCTTGTTTGAGTCTGTTGTCAAAGCCAAATTAGAAATTACTTACTAGAATGCACATTCTGTTTTTATATTTGCTAGGCTCTTATCATAAAGACTAATAAAATTTAACATAATGCACATAATATTTGATTTTAATATAACTCTATACATTTAAATTAGAATTGATTCTCAATAACGTTACCCCCTCAGGCTGTGTAGGAAATGCATGGATTTCCAAGCTGCGGAGAAGCTGTTTGATGAAATGCTTCAGAGAGAGGTGCAGCCTAATAACATTACTTTCTCCACTTTGATCAACTGTGCCATGCTTTGCCCGATAAGGCTGTCGATTGGTTTGAGAAGATGCCGGGTTATGGGTGCGAGCCGGACGGAATTTACCTGTTCGGCTATGGTGTATGCTTATGCACTCACTGGCAGTGCTGACATGGCCCTGAAGCTCTATGATCGAGCGAAGCTGGAGGCGTGGCGCCTTGATGCAGTGACATTCTCAGCATT
>NC_029790.2:124615836-124627657 GCF_000816755.2 Arachis ipaensis
ATAAGTAATGCGTTCTCACCGGATTTGATGACCTATGCTGCTATGCATCTGTTATAAGTGTATGTTAGAGCACAGTTTAGTGATGAACTAATGATGCTCTAAGTGTTTATAAGGAAATTGAGATGAGTTTGATTCTTTATAATGTGCTTTTGGCGATGTGTACTGATGTTCACCATGTCGATGAAGGTGTTGGGATTTTCAGGGACATGAAATGTTCTGGGACTTGACAGCCTGACAGTTGGACATATTCATCCATGATCACCGTGTATAATTGTATTGAGGCGGAGGTGATGTTGAATGAGATTATTGAATCCGGAATTGAGTCTACTATCCTTGTTCTGACATCAATGATCCAGTGCTATATAAAAGCTGATGATTTTGTGAAGATATGTAAACAACTCTCGGATTTGTGCATGGTTCCAGATGACTGCTTCTGCTGTTGTCTTCTGAATGTTATGGCTCAAACACCAAATGAAGAGATGGGTATGCTGACAGATTGTGTTGAGAAGGGTAATGCAAAACTTGGGTCTGTGGTAAGATATTCGGTAGAAGAACAGGAAGGTGATGGAGATTCTTTTATAAAGGAAGTATCATAGCCTCAGTTGATGCTGAAGCGAAAATGCCCTGCCGCAATTCTCTCATTGATTTTTGTTTGAAGCTGAATGCAAATGGCAGAGAACTGCAGAAAAGATCAAGAGAATTGCATTCAAATGGCAGAGACCTGAGCTGGACATCAAAGTAGTTATGCATTTTCTGATTCATTTTGCAGAAATTTGTATTAGTATAGTAAAAAATAAATTATTTTCTAGTAATAAATTTTGAATATCTTATATAGAGTACATGGATGCTGTTATTACTTGTTGAATGTTGAGGGTGAATTACAAATACAGTATTCATGAACATGCATTATAAATTTATAACCAAGGCCTTTCTTTTATTGTCATCATTCTTCATGAACTGGAAGAAGAAAAGAGCTTACTGCAATTAGGATAAGATCTGAAAAGTACCTCAGTTTCCCTTTCATGTAATTGCACCAAATCAAATTACCCAACTTTCTTTATCATCTGTTGCACATATGATTATTGTGATTTGTATGATATTGAGCAGAACAAATAAAAACTAGTTGGTAATGGCTAATTAGTAATTACTCTAACAATTGAGGGCATGTAAATTCATTGAATACATATAAACAAACAACTCCGTCAGCAAAGTGAAAAATACCTATAATCAATAATTCAATATACCATGCTACCAACACACAAAATCTGGCCGAACCTGATAATGAAACCAGTAAGTTTGAGTCATTGAGCTAAACCGGGGCTTAAACCTGATAATGAAACCAGGGGCTTAAATCCACATGAAAAACTATACAGTGAAGTGTTACAGTTACCTGGAAAACTTGAGAAAGGAATGGGATTGCAAGGAAGGAAGAAAAAGGGGTAGTGGAGGGAAAAAAATTTGGACCATTTCTCGATTTGTGCGTGTCATCCTTGCGCAGGGCCATGCTAATCTTCTCTGTATCGTTCCAATTTTATCGGATGTCCCCGAAGGGACGAGCCTTTTGTGTTTCCTTTGCTATATATTCTGTCAGAGTCGTGTGACCCTAAGCGATGTGGGACTTTACTGAGTCAAGTGAGAAAGAGAAATTGAACATGAAAATGGAGGACGATTAACATCTCCATCACAGTTTGCATGAGGTCATAAGGAGTTCTTTCACACAGTCGCAGGGAGGGAGCTGGGACATGAAGAAGAAGGTGACCAAAACTCTACAGTAGTAACTTCTTACATTTGTGTGGGCTCCACCATGTGTAAAAATTTACCTTATTTTTTGATTTATTGTTTTTTATGGAATATAAAAATTGAATAAATTACTAAAAATAAATAAAAATTAAAATAATTATTTAACTTTAACCTCACGATGGGACTATATTGAAATTAAATGAAACTTTTTTGGATTTAAATAGGACACTTTAAACTTAAAGGACCAAAATAGGATTACGCCCAAACGTAAGGGACCAATTTAGTATTTTACCCCTTAAAATAATTAAAATGTTTCTAAAAAGTTTAAAAAGCATAAAGATATAACTAAACAAACTATTTTTTCTATAAATGGCAAAATTTTTGTATTTATGAAATAATTTGTACATTTGATCTAAAATTTATTAGGAACATTTTTATAATAGGACATTTAAGACACGAGATGGGTAGAAATCTTCATACGACACTGTAGTGACGCATTTCATTACCAACTTCATAATGCTCTTCAGCAGCCCAAAATTTTCCGACCCTGTCTAGCCTTTTAAACACTCTATCCAGTCCCTCCCATTTGGGCCCTTTTTATGTGAATCTCGACCCAATGTAACCGAGGTCAATAAGATTACAACTTATTATCCAATCTGCAAATTTTCTACACGCATTCATATCTACTCTCACCCCTTCCTTTTTTTTCCTTGGGACTTTCTATCTCATTGAAGTCTTCCACAGTCATCTACTCCTTTTTGATATGTTATGATAACTCCATCACTTCCTTCCACAATCTTGGGCTGGCATATAAAGCCGTGAGAAGCCAATTTCTTCTATTACTATAATTAATCTACATATAGACCCACTGAGTTTTAGAGGATAGAACCATGATATTTATATGTGGGTCATTTCACATTATCCAAATTCTACCACTAAAGCCGATCGCATCCTCCACATGATAAGAAGCAAAACCAAAACTCCTTATAACCTCTCTAACTCTATTACCACTCACCCTTGTTTCTAACAATACTATATCAGGTCTAAACTGTTTCATCATATCCAATAGGGTACGATGAAAAGGCCTTTACTCCCCGCCCTTCTACAATTCCAAGAATTGATAATCATAAATAGATATGAGTAAAGCAGTACATCTTAAAGATAACTTAGGCCCTTTCTTGAGGATTTTCTTCCTCTATATGTTCCCCCATCAGGGCTACATCTCTTGGTCCTTCCTGGTTCTCAGCCAAATCATCTGCGTTTGTCTCGCACTCTATCATAATAATGCCTCAATCATTCTGATTGAGCATTCTTTCTACTGCTTCTGTTGCTTCTATCATAGCATCTGCATCAATTGATAAGCTTATTTCTAGGAGTTTGGGATCAGGAGACTCCTCCATCTTCTCATCCATTTTTTTTGTGTTCATCACTATAGATTTAGAGATGTTTGTTTCTTGAGACACTTGACTATTTTTCATCCAATTATCGTTGTGGTGTGTGTATGAATATTCGGGGTGGGTTTGATGTGTGTTGGTTGTAATGGGCTAGCCAGAAAGGGTATAAGGGAGGGTTGGTTTGGGCTGTATTTTAGGAAAAGGTGTAGAGAATTTTTGTCCATTTGGATCAGATTCTTGCAACATATTAGGAGTTTTGGTCATTTAGGCTATTATTATGTGGGCTGGTTAAGGGCACGGGTTGATGTGGGCAGATTTGGGTCTTGTTAATTGATACGTAAATATCTTATACCCATTTTCTGCTTATTTTCTAGTTAAATTTAGTTGGAATTTAGTAAGTTTAGTTATATTTTAGTGTTAAAATTCTTTTTGGATGCTACTTTGAGTTTTTCTGGTGTTTTTATTATTTTAGGTGAAATTCAAATTAATTTGGCAGAGTTTTGAGCAAAAAAGAGAAGTTTTGAAGTTACCCCTTTGGGCGCTAAATGCCAAACTGGCGTTTAACGCCAACAACGTTGAAAGATAAGGAGCGTTTTTGCCTCTTTGGGCGCTAAACGCCAATCCTGACATTTAGCGCCACTCAATCCGGATCCAACCTCTTCAAAAGAGCATCTCTAGTGGATTTAGATTTTTAATTATTATCTTATCTTTTATTTTTGTAATTTTTATTTACAAAAAAAAAAATCTTTTAGATTTAGAATTTATTATTTTATTTTAATTTCAAATCAAATGAGGTTAGATATAAAAGGAAAAAGATACACTCTTTAGGGGGATCTCTTCTCATCTTCTCAATCACGCACGTTTCACTTTTTAGAACTTTTGTTTTCTCTGTAAGTCATGAGTCACTAAACCTCCTCGGTTAAGGTTAGGAGCTATATTTATTTCTATGGATTAAGACTATTGTTTTTCTATTTTAACTAATGTATTGATTCAGTTTCAAGAATTGCTCTCGTTCTTCATCTTATAAATATTGGTAGAACGATAGTATAAAACCCTTATTCTACATGTGTTCTTATGATTTTCGACAGAGCTATCTCGCTTGAACAACAGCTTGAAAGCAAATTCCTCCTAAATTGCTAATTACTTGAACTAATCTGGATACGTGACATATAATCCATTTAGTTTTGGATAATTAGGATTTCTATGGCCATAAACTAGGTTTGAACTTAATCCTCTAATCTAAATTAAGTGACCAAGACATTGTCGGTTGATTTGGGTTAGAGGAGACTAAATCACTAAGACATTAGGGTTTAGTCAATTACAGTTTGCTGTGAAACGAATCTTGCATGATTAAAATAGTTAGTAAGAAAATTTAATTCGGATGAATAAACAACTCTGAAACCTTAACTGTTTTCTCTCATATATTTCATACTACTTTTTTGTTTGCTTTCCAATTCTCTAAGTTTACTTTTTAATGCATTTTACAACTCTCAAAACACAATTTTTGCTTGCCTGACTAAGTGAGTCATTCAACCATTGTTGCTCAGTCTATCAATCTTCGTGGGATCGACACTCACTCATCTGATTTATTACTTGATACGACCCGGTATATTTGACGGTTAGTTTGTGGGTATTTGAAAATCCCGCATCATTAATCTTATGGTTGTCAATCGTGGGTCTGGGGGTGTTATGCACAGCTTTTGCTACAGTGTCGTGGTTGGGTGACGTGGTAATAGGACAAATCTGGTAACCGTTATTCCCATCATTATCAATCTCATCATTGTGTCCTTATAGTACAACATATCTTGTACTAGAGATAGTACCTTCTTCATTCTTGCTCCCATCAATCCCACTACTCCCAATATGCTCTCATTTTCCTCCTTTTTTGCTTCTTGTTACTCTTCGGACCACCATCCATGGTCCATATGTCTGATTTTTCTCTATCATGACTTGTTTACCTTTATCTTTTTTAAAAATTCTAACATTTTTCTCTACAAAATTCCTTTCCTCTTGTATCTGCTCACTTGGTTCTCCTTCTCCCTGAGCTTTTTCAGTTTCCATGGCAGTATCGCCTCCGTTTGCTCCCTTGTTATTAGATGGACAACTTGATTTTTCATGCCCAACCTTCTCACAACCAAAGCAAATATTATGTAATACTTCATATTCCACCCTATACTTCCCTCGTTGATTGCATAGTGGGTAACTAGATGCTCTGTGAGGTCTATCTCAACGCAAAGCCTGGCAAATTTTTTCTCCTTCTGTCTGCTGTGTTAGTGTCCTCCTTCAAAGTTCTAGACAATATTCTCAATCTTCTTTAGGATTCTCTCATCATAGCATTCTATTGCCAGTCTTGGCAACTTCACCCAAACTGTAATTTTATCAATGGAAGCCTCTATAGGGTTGAAGTTTAGTTTCCAAAAACGTATAGAGAGGTAGTGATCTAAGATCTTCCAAGGTCCTTCAGTCAAAGCAAAGTCCAAGTCTTCTTGTGAGTAGAATTTCACAATAAAGAACTCATTACCTATGTCAATAACATCAATACTTTCCATTTTTCCCACATAGCTTTAAGCCTTCTGGTCAGCATCATCAAAGATATCTTTTTGCCTAGTAATTCGATAATGAGGGTATCCTACCAAGGTTTCCTTAATTCCTGAATGGCTTTCTCATTAATTGTGAGGTTGTAGATATCTTCGACCTTCTGCACAATAATGTCTTGACCCTAATTATCTTCCTATTCCATGAGGCTTTTTTCTGTTGGTTCAGTCTCCTTTCCCCCGCCTCTTTCTTCTTCTACTGTTGCTTTGCCTCTCCAGACCATATCACTAAAGGTCCTCTTCTGCTCCTTAGCCTTGCTCGTATTGCCTCTTTCCTCTTATGCTCCTTGCATCCAGTCCTCCTCTTCTCCTTGCATCCATTCCTCTTCTCTTGGAATTAAGGATGGATCTTGGCTTCTAGAAAAGACTTGCTTTATATCTAAAATTTTGACTTTTTTTTCTTTTTTTTTTGGTGACTGATCCTGTCTTTTTCTCACAGGTATTTCTGGCATATAGGATCTGGAGTAACCTCCACGTATGTAGCCGCCCCTCATAAGGCTGCAGGAATAAAAGGTCCAGTGGTTTGCGGTGGTTTGCTCAATAATAACCCTTTCTATACCACAAAATATTCAGCAAACTGGTTGCCGAACATATATAAATCCAAATACAACTAGTTTTACATGTCCACCCATGAAAATAAACATGGAATTAACATCTTAGTTTATTATTATTAGGGCTGTCAAATCGTCAACCCGCCTAAGTTTGTTGATTAAACAGGTTGATTCGTTTAAACTCGCTTTATTCAAGGGTCATAATTTTCTAATCTGGACCATTTATTGCCAGCATATTGGGTTAAATAGATTGGTTCGTTTACTATTTTATTTTTTGAAAAATATTTTGACAAAAAATATCATTTTTAAGTCAAAAACCTTAAATAAATAATAATTTTTTTAGTTGATGGGTTGAATTTTCGGATCTAATCCGGAGAAATATTAGTCAAAAGTACTATTTTTTTAATGTAAACAAATTTAAACGTGTTGTCCAGTTTAGTCCGTTGGTCTAGTTTGTTTAACCCGTCATTTTTTTAGGTTAATCGAACTCCTGTTTAATTCAAAATTTAAACGAATTTAATTTTAGAGACAAAATTCACCTATTTAAACGGATAAATAGACTGACTTGATGAATTTAGTATATTTTGACGGTTTTAGTTATTGTTGTAGCATGTATTCGCTTTCCATATAATTATGTGAACCACTTTTAAAGTCGTTCTATTATTCCTGCTTGTTATATTAGACCCAATTTTATGTAAAGTAGAGGATTTAATATTGGTGAATATTTTAACATGACTTTATAATTGTCTTCACATAAAATGTCTTTATTTAAAATATATATGGTTAAATAAATAAATCACACTTTTAAACAAAATATCTTTATATAAAAATATATTTTTGACATCTTTATTTGAATAAGTGTCTTTAATATTTTAAAAGAAATTCCGGTTCAACAACACTTATATGAGTTTGTTAAAATTGAAGAAAATTATTATTCAAATTTTGTTAAGGATGTACAAACAAATTTCTGTATAGAAATATTCACCAATAAAAAAAAACAATAATCCCATAATCTATCAATCTAGCATGCTTTTGCTCCACATCAGCCTACTTTACATTTCTCCCTTCTCCTTTTAAAGGCTTTTTCTTCATTTTGGCCCCTTACCTTTTCGCCATCATACCTTTCACTTTATGATACTTTTCTTTAAAAGTTCCATTTAATCTTTAGTTTCACAATTATCTCACAAGACAACCGTTGCATTATCACAAAGTTGATGTTTAGAATGAACAAACAAAATCTAATTTATAAATATTAAATCTTGTGGGACTTAAACATACAAAACTATTACATTTAACAAATCCTATGAAAATTTAACTATTCTAGTATTAATAAATAGAATTTAACATGAACCAACATTAAAATTTAATGCAAATTAAAATCAACCTGATACTTGGGTTTTCTAAAGACTAATGATAATTTTGCTGTTTCAAACAATCAAATGTACGGTTGACAACATTGAACATTGCCTGGCATTAATGATTATCAAATCAAGGACAAGCCCAATGTTGCGTTTGTTTGTAATTGAATTAGTTATAAAAGATGCATATTAAGAAAAAAACGACAATAGCAATCTTACAAGTGCTAATCCTGTATACTTTTGTTTTTTTCTTTGAACTACCTATTGTTAGCATTCTGGTAGTTGAAAACCATCATTGACATTTGATAAAATAAACCTCAATCCTTAAATTCAAAATGGCCAAATGGGAGTTGTATGAAAGTGACCCTACACCACTAAAACTAGAGCCAAATTTTGGATTAGAACTAGTCACAAGACGGATTGAAATTGAAATCCAACTGCCACATAGGCCCACAGCTTTCATGGATTTAAGTATGAAACTGCCGTCTATATCTACCCACGCAAAAAACTATTTGTAAAACCATTTATATTCAACCAAACAAAAAACATTTATACTTCTTGTTAAAATAATTAACAAAAAAAAAGTATAAATCTATAGACCATAATACAGAGAATTGTTGTTGTCCAATTTTCACTTTCAATTTTACCCTTTCAATTTTCAAATGATGCACGGACACTGACACGAGACACGACACGGGACACGCCGACATACGAATTTTAAAATCTTACATGACACGGGGACACGCATATATGTAAAATATAAAGTATTTTTAAAATAAATTGTAATGATATTTTGATATTTTATTGATATTAAAATTTAAAATAAAATTTTTAATTATTTTTAATATCTTATTTTAATTATATCAAGTATTTAAAATATTTTTTGTTTTAATAAATAATAATATATACTATATCTAAATTTATTTTAAGAATATATGTTAAGAATAAGACTGGACACGGGGACACGTGATGGTATTTAGGTGTGTCCAGGCGTGTCCAAAGAAGAATTTTTTATTTTTTATTAAGACACGGTTGGACACAAAAGACACGTGTGTCGAACGAGTGTCGGTGAATGTCGTGTCCAAAATGTGTCTGACACGCGGACACGATAACTCAGCGAAGTGTCCGTGTTGATTATCATTGAACAACTTTTTTTCCTCTCAAGGTGCATTTTGGATAACTGAATTGTTGATTAAATTTTAGTGTATACATAAAATAAGTATAAATTTCATTTTTCAAAAACCAAAAATCTTATTTTTGTCCTTTTTTTAATACTATTGTATTCTTAACAATGATACTTGTTAGAAAAAAACATTAAAAAATTCTGACTTTTTTAGATAACGAATGCATTCAAAATTTAAACTTTTAACATTTTAAACAAAAAAAATTACGTTAATAACCTTAATTATTGCTAAAGTCCCTCATTATTGTTTTCTCGCTAACAACATCCAATAACATCAAAGTAGATAAAGAAAAAAAGACTCAGGTTTATATTTGTTTCTATCCTTTAAAATTCTTTGTAATCAAATTGTGACTTCTCCCAGTTTATAGTTTAACATAAAAAAATATTTATTTTTTTTTAATTGTAGAATTAATATTTTTTCTGTTATTTATAAATGTCATTTGAGTATTTTTGACTATTTCTAATTTTCTATGAAAGAGAGTTTATTCCTATGTTTAAAAAAAAAAAAAAGAGTGAACAAAATTCAGCACCTTAAAAAAGCCAATAAAGCAAACGCGTCTTACTCCCGCCATATAGGTAATTCTATCATGCTTTGATTCACACAGTTAATTATATGATTTTATAGGTCATATTCCTTTAGTTTGGCTTCACTTCTTAATCAATGGTAAATACTAACAAATGCTTATCAATTATCATAAAAAGGTCCACCTCCATAATTACAATGCCGGCATTGGAACAGGCTAGGCTCCACAACCAAATTCAATTAACTAAGTAACTGTAATGATGTTCAATAACTTTAATTGTACAAATTTGTTGGGTATGGGAGAAGTCAAAAAGGAATTTGAATTCTAAGACAACTATGGATTAAGCACATCAAGTTTCATAATAAACCCAAGCAAATAAAGAAATGTATATCTTACAAGTTACATCTTCCTTAATCCTGACATATACATGTAACCACATCACAATATACTGCAATCAATCACCACAATTTCAAGACTCTAGATCATACCAAAATTTTGAATGAACAAATTATTCAATGGATACTAACATGAATTCTAGCAAGAAAGGGGAGATAATGTTATACCTTTTCTGATGTACCTTCCATTTCTCTCATCCAAGGCAAATCTGAATTAAGAGAAGATGGTAATCCAATGTTGTGTGCATCTGAAGAAACTGAAAATTTTCCCTTCTTTGACCACAACCATATTTTGGAAACAGAATAGCTCTCTCCTCTGCTAACACTAGTAATGTTCTTTCCTTCCCTCTCAACCTCAACTGATCCCTCCTCGGAATTATCATCGCCGCGACCCTGCCGGCGATGATCACAATTCAAGGTTATCCGGAGATCCGATTTTCCAAGTACATACTGGTAAGACCCCATTGAGAAACATCTTCTTGCATCCAAATTACTACTACTAGCCTCTCCACCTTCCGGCTCGGCCGCCTCCAAATCAACCCTCCTAAATTTACCAAGCCTCACAGCGACAAGCCCCTTGTCCGCAGCTTCTTCAGTCTCTTGAACTGCAACCATCTTCCCTCCATTGTTATTGTTACTACAGGGGAACTGGCAGCCCTCATCTTCCCTCAAATCATTGAAATCAAACACCGGATTCTCCATGGAAAACCCCGGCGCGAAGAGTGTTCCTCTACAGAGTGGGCAAGTGGAATTCGAGAGAAGCCATGTGTCTATACAGCTGATGTGGAAGGCATGGCTGCACACAGGGAGCAACCGGAGCTTATCCTTGTCGGAGAACTCGCAGAGGCAAACGGCGCAGTCGAAAGGTTCCTTCGGCCCCTTGATCTCCTTGTACTGGAAAACAGGAAGCGCATCGATGAAAGCCTGGTCAAGACCAGAGTCATGGAGATGGAAAAGCTGCTGAAGCTGCCTCTGAAGAGTGTCAGAGAGAGAACCTTCATGGTGCCGATTAGGTTGAGCAGATGCAGAGGAAGATGAAGGGTTTTTAACGAGAAACCTAACAAGAAGGTGAAGGAGACCGGAGATGAAGAAAAGAACAGCTAGAATCACTATGATGAAGAGCACAGCAGGACTGAATTTAGCACCGGATGTGGAAGGTGAGGGTGTTGTTGAAGCAGAAGGTTCTTTCTGGAAAGTTCCAGAATATGGGGATGTTGAAACAAGAGGAGGTGGGTTTGTTATGTAACCGTCTTTTCGGTTGATCTGGGAGTGTTCAATCCAAGCCATCTTCAAATGGGACCACTTATTCATCCTCCCGCTCATCCCAACATTTAATTTGGCCCCAAAAGAATTGAACACTCTTAGCTGACTCAGATTCCAGATGAGTATATAGAGTATAGACGCTCTATGAATGGAGCAAGCAGTAAGAGGAGAAAAACCAAATCAGCATCATGACTTTTTTTTTTTTTAAAAGAACTCAACACAATAAAATGTGAACACCACCGATCATGGTGTTTTCTGGATTCAATCTTTTGTTTGTGTGGAGGCCTTTCATTTCAGGTACAAGAATAAACCCTAAGGGGAAGGCAGTATGACTTAGCTTAAGCCTTAAATAGAGGCGAGACTCATCAGAGGAGAGGAAAGTGGAGTGTGAACGACTTTTTTGTTTTTATTTTTATTCCCTCTCTTGCACCAAAGATTTCTCTCTCCAGTCTTTGTCATGTTTTGTAGATAGAGGCAGAGAGCGCCAAATAGAGAAAGTGGTAACATTTTCCAAAGTGCGAGGTAAGGCTGACAAAACAAACACCGTGGGTTTTCAACCCACTCGACTCATCAGCGCGTGGAGGGAGTGAATGCACAATTTTGCTGAATTTTTGAATGAAGAGTTCATCATGTGCACTCAGAAGTCAAACCATTACACCAGTTGTCAGTTGAGTTGAGATATGTCAAATTTCATTTCCGTTATCGTTTTAGGAATTTAATCCTTTCGATCCCAACTTTTTTTAACAATATGAATAATTATTAATAAAATAAAAATATATTATATTTTTAAATTATTTATTTAAATCTTAATATTTTATT
>NC_029790.2:124627702-124667280 GCF_000816755.2 Arachis ipaensis
ATAGTTCATAGTTCAAGGTAAACGAAATTATTTTAAAGTGAAAAAATCATAGAATGAAAATAGGAGTTTGAAATTAAAATAATGAAATTTAAATATAATTGAAGTTGTAAATTCAATAATAATTAAATTTTTACTTTTTTATTTCATCAACTTTTTTTGAAATTGACAATAGATGACAATAGAAATTGACATAGTAGTTAGTACATAGAAGCAATAATTTTAGTACAGGCCAATTAATTCGTAATTCTCACTGTTCACATGTACAGAAATTGGATGATAAAGAGATTCCACATACAAGAAAATTGTAACTGGGACAAGGGTCACACTTGATAAATCAAAGACTTTTCTTCTTCCTCCTTTATAGTGTTAATGATTAGAGCGACTTGGTTGATACTTGGCCTAGCCTCAGGGGAACGATTAACACACCTTATAGCCACCTGAAGCAAATTCACCATCCTTTCTTCACTTGCATACTCTGATATCAGAGTCCTATCAAACACTTCACCCGTCCATTCTTCCCTCACAACAGACTGAACCCACTCCGTCAGTTCCATCCCTTCGCTCTTTACCAACTTTCCGGTGAGTAGTTCGAGCAGAATGACGCCGAATCCATAGACATCGGCCTTGAAGGCCGCGTGATCCGATGATGACATGGAAGTGAAAGGACTAACAAAAGATGAACTATGTTGTTGTTGTTGGTCGTCGTCTCCACCCATCACACCATACTCACTTATGCATGGCTCCATGTTCTTGTTTAGCAAAATGTTGGATGATTTTAGGTTGCCATGTGAGATACCTTGTTGCCCAAGCTCTTGATGCATGAAAGCTAATGCCTCAGCGGTCGTAGCTGCAACTCCAAGCCTGCTGCTCCAGTCAAAGGCTTTTTGGGCACCTGAATGCATAATTGTTGCTTTTAAATACATGATTTTTTGTAGTACTAATAACTTATGATTGCTCTATCCAAGCACAATAATATATAAAAACTAGTAAATACCTAAATATTGGATATGTAGATTTTAAATTTTAGAAGTATATTTTAAAAATTTTGATATTCTAAAGTGAGTAAACTGATAAAATAAAAGGTTAGTCATCATTGATTTTGTAATTTTTATAAAATATGTGTCTTACTATTTTAATTTTAGAGTGATTAATTTTTTACTTTACCATTTTATTAATTTTCTCACTTTAAAATATCTTAATTCATATTTTTGAATGTACAAATTTTTTATTTATTGATTTTTATTATTTTTCTAATTGTACAAGTTAATATTCTATTCTAAACATATTTATAAACATGACAATAATAAGTAGTCACAAAAAAAAACATCACACTAAGTACTAAATAAAACAAAATTTAGATATTTTCAATGGCTTAAAATTTTAACAGGTCATCAATTTTTCTCACATTTAATAACTAAATTAGAGAATAAACCAAGAATATAAACATAAAAAGTATATGTACACACTTATGTAAGACGTCTATAGACGCTAACAAATCACATGTTAATATAACTACCAGTTATTAATGATGAGAAAATAGACGACTCACATGATTACATTATCACCTAGTTTAGCTTATAAAAATCATACACGTAAAATCCTCATCAATTTGCCCATGAAAGAATGAATCTCATGAATATGTATTATGTACAAAGATTTTGATGTTTCTAGTTCAATAAAAAAAAAAGTAGGCGTAAACTCATATGTAGTTATTGTATTTATGTGTAGTTGATAGTTGAAAATAATTAGATAATTTAACACGTTTGACTAAATTGTTATGTAATGATTTTCAACTAATAACTTTACATAAAGACAATTGGTTAATTTTTCAAAAAAAGAAAAAAAAAGTAAACGGAAAAAAGAGGAGGAAATGGTGTTACCGTGTAGAAGCTTAAATAAACTTCCATTTTGCTGATATTCATAGACCAAAAGCTTCTCTTGCTTGGAGCAATAGAAAGCAAGAGGTGAGAGCACATAAGGGTGCTTCACTTGACTCAAAATCTGCATTCTTTGCTTGAAATCGCGGCCGGGAACAGACCTATCGATGATCCTTTTCACAACCACCGTTGTCCCATTTTCAAAAACCACCTTATAAAGGCTACCATTCTTTCCTCTTCCAATCAATTCAGCCGGAGCCTTGAGCAAGTCCTCTAATTTCAATTCATGCATAGTATTCCTCGAATTCGAAAGAACCACGAGTGATTGCGAAACCATGCCGCTCTCGGAAGTTAATGAGAAGTCTGATCGGCTTACCCCTGCTCTGTATTCACTTGAAACATGGCTAGCTTTTTGAGCACTACCTTGAGTTACAACTTTCTCATTCAATGCTTCAATTCTCTTTTCTTTCTTTTTTCTTCTGCACAGCTTCCAGACAATTAAAAGGATCACTAAAGCTCCGATCGCCGCATAGCCTGAATACATAAGAATCTGCTCTTTTGAAGGGCCCTTTGATGATTTCTTTGGTTCTTCATCAGAATTGTCCCCGGCAGCGGCTGCAGGCACCGGCGATTCCTTCCGTTCTTTGGAATCTTTGCTAGCAGGCACCGGCGAGCCGGTGCAACTCTTTGGTAATGGATCACCACAGAGTTGAGGGTTACCGAGGAAGCTTTCAGAGGTGAAATGTCCATGTATATCTGGAATAACTCCACTGAAATTGTTGAAGGAGACATCGAGCCGGTCGAAATTAGAGAAATTAAACGGCGGAATTTCTCCACTGAGCTGATTATTCTGTGCTAGGAACATATTCAGCGTTGAGATTCTAGCCAAATCAGGATGTAACTGTCCCGAAAATTTGTTGTTAGATATATCAAGACTCTTTAAATTGTTTAACTTGGAAAGTGAACTAGGAAGGGTTCCAGAAAGTTGGTTTCCGCTTAAGTGTAGTTGAGTGAGTTGTTTGCAGCTTCCAATCTCTTCCGGGATGCCTCCGTGGACGCCGTTGCCGTCGAGACTAAGATAAATGAGAGATGCAGCCAGGGGATGCAAGTTGCAAAGCATAGCAACATCAAGAGTTCCTGATAAGCTTAGCTTGTCAAGAAGCAAATTCTTGATGGATGAGTTTTTAGTATCACACTCTACACCTTGCCATTGATCTATGCAGGGATCAGAGCCTAATTTCCAATTCAAAGTGAAATTCTGATGACTATCATTGCCAGAGAGTTGTGCAAGAAAGAGTATCATTGTGCTCTTGACCTCATAATCAACACAATTAACCATTCTTAGGAGGAAAAGGGATGCAATGAAGGCAACCCAGAAAGAATTTCTCTCCATTTTGATGCAAAGAAAAATATGAAGTTTGATTTTGAATAAGCTCTTTTGCTAAGTGTTGAATAAGATGGGGTTTGAAGTGAAAGATTGATTTTGAACTCAAAAGGAGTTACTATGTTGATGAATTTTTGCCGGAATGGAGAACAGGTCCAATTTGACTGAGACTACGATGAGCATTTGTTTCTTTGTTGGTGATTAGTATTCATAATTGTGAAATAATAATATTAAGAAAAGGAAAAGTCTAGGGTACAGGAACTTCTGTATCTTGTGGTTAGTACTTAACCATCAAAAGAAAAATGAGTCATCTCTCCTCATTAGATGTAATCTTATACCATTAAAAATATTATTGATAGCTAATTGATGGTTACAAAACATAAAAGTTGCTGGTCCCTAGCACTCCTCTTAAGAAAAAGAAGAAAATTGTTAATGGCATGATGCTCAGCGAAACTATTGGACAAATAGAGGCCGGCAACTGAAACAGTTGGAAGCAACGTCTTCACCTTCTCAATGGCTTATGCTAACAACTAACAACGATATTGACGTTTATTATGCTAATTGCTAAAATTGCTAATCATATATAAGATAATATATTAACAAACTTATATCTCAGTGAGAAGCGTTCTACATAACTTCTACTCGTTCAAATAAATATTAATTAATTTTTTATCTAAAAAATTGACCTGGTCATTATAACTCGACAGATACAAGTTATAATTCGGAGATTAGGTCTGATCCATCCGTATAAGTCGGCCACGTAAGCTATAACTCGACCACTTGCAAATTCAAAACAGAGCAGTTCATGATCCATCCATATAAGTCGGCCACGTGTGTTAGAACTCGGCCACGTGCAGCAAATTCAAAAAAGAGAACGGTTACCTATTGATAACCCTAAAAAGACCTTTTCAAAGAAGCCACCAAACGTTTTTCTGCGAGATTCTCGGACAGTATCCATGCCTTATATCTCGAAATAAGGAGAACATACCACAACCAAGTCATATATAAATCTTATATAAACAGAACTAAATAAACATAGAAGGATAAGTATACAGAGAACTCTCCCTTTTATTTTCTCTTTCAAAAAAAGCTAAAACACTAGAAGTATAGCTCGGCGTCTGTGCTCTTAGGATAGAAAACTCCATACACACGGAAGAAGGAGTTATACCTCGGCACTAGAAGGCGTTATACTTCGGCTCAAATTACTGGACAGGAACATTTGGCGCCCACCGTGAGTCCTGCCTCACTTTTTAGTTTTGATCTAACACTACTAGATTCGACTTGTATCTTCTTTTCTTTGTAGAAGCCGAACTATGATGGATCATTCAGTAACTCCTCAAGCCAACCCAACCAATGCAGAACTCTTGGCTGCCAATGCTGCTCTACAGGCGGAAAACCAACGAATGGCCGAATTGTTAGCAGCAATGCAGAACAACGGCGAAGAAAAGAATGATAATAAGGTCAATAACAACCTCCATGAGGAACAACAATTAGAGTCGAACGTGAAGACAAGAGAAGCACCTCCCAAGACAGAAAAATGATGGATTGGTCCTTTTTTCGAAGAAATAATGAAATTCAAAATGCCTAAAAATTTTACATTCCCAATGACTTTGACACCGTACAAGGGGATCGGAGATCCTAAAGTTCATGTCACAAAATTTGAATCTATGATGTTTCTCAATAGTGACTCCGATCCCATATTGTGCCGATCTTTCCCAACTTTTTTAGATGGAGCTGCTTTATTATGATTTTCTAATTTACCTACAGGTTCGATATCCAGCTTCGACGAGTTTGCCAAGTTATTCATAAACCATTTCACTGCATCCAAAATCTACGTACAAGATTCAGATGATCTCAATACAACCAAGCAAGGACAGCACGAGAGTCTGAAGGACTACATGACGCGCTTTACAACAACGGCCATAGAAATCTCAGACCTCAATCCAGAGGTACAACTACATGCGATAAAGAGTGGCCTCCGACCAGGGAAATTCCAGGAAGCAATAGCAGTTGCAAAGCCGAAAACATTGGCAAAATTTCGAGAAAAGGCCTTAGGACAAATGGAAATAGAAGAACTTAAACAAGTTCAGCGGATCAATAAACCAACTCAATCAAAAGAAGACGACCAGGAGGACATTTTTTAATCAACAAAATGATCGACAAGGAACTTATACCCTTAAAGCACTACTAGGCAAAGAATTATGACTCGAAGATGTTCTCCTTCTTCCACTCACAAGATTTTTTCTACACCAGGTTTTGCTTGGAGGAGTTTTTAAGGCACTTTCATCCTATACCTTCTATATTAAAAGGGTAATCCTCAATAAAGAGTATATTATTTTTAACTTCATCATTCTTTATTTTTATTCATGCCTTTAGTTCGGCTACTGTTTATGCTCTACACATATTATAGCAAACTAATATTAAAGTCGGCATACAAAAACAAACCGACAGTTATAAGTCAGAACCAATCTAACAAACCGACAACCATAAGTCGGAATCAATGCAACAAACTAACACCTATAAGTTGGAATCAATCCAAACAAATCGACACCTATAAGTTGGAATCACTTCAAACAAACTGATAATTATAAGTTTGAATCAATCAAAGCAAACCGACACCTATAAGTCAGCGTCAGTCCAACAAACAATCACCTAGAAGTCGGCATCAGTCCAACAAACAATCACCTATAAGCTCGTTCAAAAATATATTGAAATAAGTAACCCATTTTCCAATGACAAGCTTGTCCAATTTTATTTTCAAGATTATCAGGTTGATCTTGGGGGCTAATAATCATATCTCCGAATTATAACACAACCGCGTCTCTTCTATATCCTGCCGAGTTATAACTCATTGACATAAAAGCTCAACCTACTTCTCTTAAAAATAAACAGGTCAAGCTTGGGGCTGTGATCTGGTCATTATAACTCGGCGGATACAAGTTATAATTTGGAGATTAGGTCTGATCCATCTGTATAAGTCGGCCACATAAGCTATAGCTTGGCCACTTGCAAATTCAAAACAGAGCAGTTCGTGATCCATCTGTATAAGTTGGCCGCGTGTGCTATAACTTGGCCACGTACAGCAAATTCAAAAAAGAGAACGGTTACCTGCTGATAACCCTAAAAAGACCTTTTCAAAGTAGCCACCAAACGATTCTCTGCGAGATTCTCGGACCGTATCCATGCCTCATATCTTGGAATGAGGAGAACATACCACAATCAAGTCATATACAAATCTTATATAAACAGAACCAAATAAACATAGCAGGATAAGTACACAGAGAACTCGCCCTTTTATTTTCTCTTTCAAAGAAAGCTAAAACACTCTTTCTTACTTGAGCGTTGGAGTCTCTTTGCAGGTCCCAACCTCCTCTGGTGTTCCTCGACGGCTAAAGTATAGCTCGGTGTCTGTGCTCTTAGGGCAGAAAACTCCATACACACGGAAGAAGGAATTATACCTCGGTACTAGAAGGAGTTATACCTCGGCTCAGATTACTAGACAGGAACACAAATATTATCTAAGTCTCTAATCAAACAAACATTACATGCAAAAATCAAATTACAACTTACAAGTAAAATGGAAAAATATTCTAGATACAATAACAAAAGTATCATTTATAAAAAGTCTAGTAAATCAAAATTTATAAATATTCTAGATAAGATTCAATTATCATTTTCATCATTTTGTAAGTGAATGACATTATATGAACTAATGCTCCCGAGTTAAGTGAAGCATGCGAACTTTTCAATTTTTTAATTTGACTACTCGTCTTTTTTGGAGAGTTAAACAAGTCGATATGCACTGTTGCCACTCCTATATTCTTGTGTCCGAAGATAAGAGATGTGATCAAGTAAAGGCATCTTTTGCTACCTCTTTATACTAGCAATACAATGAGTTTACTACAAAAAAAATATTACATTTAAAACATTTATAGCTACATAATATTTAAACATTTTATTCAAACATTTTATAAAATTATTCAACCTTGCAACAAAATTAAGAGAAATTAATCAATTACAAACATATAATATATCTTGTTATAAAAAAACTAGGTCACCGATTCTGCTTTGGAGTTATGAAATGACCTTAAAGAATGATTCCAACATGGTAATGGTCCAAAAATTTTTGAGATTAAACGTGAATGGGTGAATTTACGTCAAGGAACTATGTCAGTTTCATAGTATTTCACAAAAATTAAGATCCTTTGAGAAGAATTGAACTCTTACCGTCCAATTCAATGCAATTGTGGTGATGCGAGGCCTTTACATGAATTCTACCAAACTGAATATGTTCATTGTTTTCTAATGGGATTAGACGATTCGTACGCTTAAGTCTGTGGTCAAATCTTGTTAATGGAACCTCTTCTGGCCATTAACAAAGTCTTGTCCCTAGTTGTGCAAGAAGAGAAGCATCGTGCAATTGGAGCTCCTCCTTCCTCATCTCAGATGGCTTTCTTGGCAAGAAATTCTAACACTCCTTTACCACATGGCAGAGGTAGAGGTTTTTCCAAGAAAGATTGCCCACTTTGTTGTCATTGTGGCATTCTTGGACACACAGTGGATAAATGCTTCAAGATTCATGGATTTCCGCCAAGCTACGGTAGAGGAAGAGGATCACAAAGCTACGACGCAAAGCAATCAGCACACAATGCAATTGCTGGAGTGTCGGTTGAAGCAACAAATCAATAGCAACCTTCAAATTCAGCTTTTACACTGAGTGCAACTCAGATCCAGAAGCTCATGCACTTACTCAATAATCGGAATATTCAGAAAATTCCCTCAAATGCAGCAACACAAGTCAGCACACTAGCAGATATAATCCTAAACACTTCACTCACAAGGTCAAAGTTATCTAAACACGATTGGGTTTTGGATAGTGGTGCCATAATCCATATTGCATGTGACTTCTATTTCATTCAATTCATTCTTTACAACATTACTCTGTTTCTCTCCCAAATAATTCGAAATTTAAAGCAAATTTCATAGGTTCAATACTTCTCCATGCAAATATCACCTTGCATAATAATGATCTTTATGTGCCCGAGTTCAATGTCAACCTTTTATTAGTCTCTTCCTTTCTATCAAACACCTCATTGTACGTCACTCTTAGCTCACTTGATTTTACAATTCAAGACATCAAGACATCAAGACATCGAAGATGATTGAGAAGGGTGAGCTACATGAAGGACTTTACATCCTCAAGGCAGCAACTCCCCCAATCCTCTACCAATAAAGTCTCACTATATCAATTTGTGTAATTCTCAACTTTGGCAATTGGCATACACGTTTAGGCCATGCATAAAATAAAATCATTGAGTTTATAGTTTCTAATTTTTATTTACAAAATGTTAATTCATTAGATGTGTCATGGCTCAAAATGAGTCATGACTAGTGTCCAGGAAAATTATTCCCTAGGCAAGCCTAACCAATTCGAATATAAGCTAAATAAGAGAGTTGTAAATATTTTTAATAACTTTACAAGTACTAGAATGAATAATTATATATTATTTTAACAAAAACATAAAATGGATCAATACGATTAGATCCTACCTGTGACATATGGAGCATATGACGTCTAGGAACTCAACAAAAATTAAGTACCCATTATAATTCATTACTCTTGAATGGAAAGGCTCACATATTCTTTCAGCGAGACTTTTTCCCTTCCCTTTCCATCGTTGTCATTTTTTCTATTGAGAGGTATACCTTCTCTATAACCATCATCTCCATATGGAAAGAATAAAGGGTATTGTAAACCCAAATAGGATGGATTAAGCTAATTAATGCGTTGTAATCTTCCACTTTGAGTCTCAACCATAATATCTTTATCGGTCTTGTCTATATCAAAGTCACTCATAATTAATGTTGCAACCTCATTGGCAGAAGGTAAATTATACCTTCTACCATCCTTTCCCCTCTTTCCTAAGAGTCTTAACTTAACATCACCTATAGATTCAGACTCGATCGACTCCCTAACCATACGAAATGATTTGACCAATATATTGTGCTCGTCAAGCATGTTCTTTAAGTCAATAACAATATCTTCATGTATGGCATTGTTCTTATCCCCCTACAAATTTAACCAATTATATATATGCTCAGAATATGTATAAAAATAATATCGGTGTTGAAATGTTTTTTTGTTCTCTCATCATACCAAAAAAGAGCATAACAAAACTAACATTCATGCACTGCATCACCAATACTGTAGTATTCTGAAAATAGAATCCTTTCATGTATTAATTACCTTGTAAACATTCAATGGTTAACGCCAATCATTAGTTCATGAATCAGAACTTTATGTTTTATATTAGAGAAAAGGATAAATAGGTCATTGACCTTTTGTCCCGCGGACATTTTCGTCCCTGACCATTGAAAAATACTTTTAAGTCCCTGACCTTCACAAAACTCGGACGGATCAGTCCCTTGGTCAACGGAAAATGCTTGTCACGCGTACGCGTCACCTGGAAAACTTCCCTCTCACGCGTACGCGTGTGTTACGCGTACGCGTCGCCATGAATTTAACAATACCTCATTTTTTCATGATTTATCCACTTTGCATGTTTTTTTTTTTCATTTCTTTCAAGCCATTCTTGCATTCAAAACTTTAAATCACTCAAACAAACATATCAAGACATCGAATAGAAGAAAAGTAAGAATGATACAGCCTCTACATGATTAAAGAAAGTTACAATGATGAAACTGTTAGTAACATTTTTCGTCGATTTTTTTTTATTTTTTGCATCATCATAGCCTTGCATTATACATCAAAATGTTAATTTAGTATTCTTTTACATTGTACTCTTATTCCAGTACTCTCAATAATTTTATTCTTAATATTATTTTGGAATTCAACGTTTATGATTATGTTATTACCTATGATAAAATTTTTATTTAATTTGTCTTTTTTAATGTGATCATAATTTATATTATAAAAAAATTACACTAAAATATAGTACACGAGAATTACAATTATAAAAGAGAGTACTAAAAATATTTATCTTGACAATGATGAAAATAAATCCAAAAGTTTTTTATGATATTTTTATATAGATATTTTTAATACTCTTAATATTCTTTTTTAGTACGCTATAATTTTACTATTATTATTCTATACAAAAAATAATAGGTAAAAAATGTATATAAACAAAAAAAACTAAACCTACGTTTGATGCTTCAAACGCTAAGCTAAACACACCCTAAATTGCTAAATTTAATTTACTTTTCTATCATTCGATGCCTTGATATGTTTGTTTGAGTGATTTAAAGTTTTGAAGGCAAGAATGGCTTGAAAGAAATGGAAAAAAAACATACAAAGTGGAGAATTCATGAAGAAATGAGGTATTGTTAAATTCATGGCGACGCGTACGCGTGAGAGGGAAGTTTTCCACACGACACGTACGCGTGACACACGCGTACACGTGAGAGGGAAGTTTTCCAGGCGACACGTACGCGTGACACACGCGTACACGTGAGAGGGAAGTTTTCCAGGCGACGTGTACGCGTGACAAGCGTTTCCGTTGACCGAGGGGCTGATCCGTCTGAGTTTTGTGAAGGTCAGGGACTTAAAAGTATTTTTCAATGGTCAGGGACGAAAATATCCGCGGGACAAAAGGTCAGGGACATATTTGTCCTTTTCTCTTTATATTAATATATAACTAATTGATGATATGTCAAAACTATTACCATTTGATTGTCTCCCCATATGTGGTCTTGCATTTTTTATAGTCTTGACCCTCTTGGTTTGATCTGTTATGGTTACTAAGTATAGGTCAAAGTACCTTTTTAAACTGTTGTTGCACTGCATCTTATAAATGACTAACTCATACACTACTCTTATAAAAAAATAAGGAACAAATTGCGATACCTCTAGCATGAAGAATGCAGGTTATTGAATTCACTTCTAACTGATCTACATCTTTTGAAGTTGCTATTGTGATATGTGAATTACTCATATACCGTGTGGTTAGCATAGAGTCCTGGTGTGAAACTTCTTTGTTTGATGTTTGTACACCTGAAATATTTTCATAGGATTGACAATGTTAGCATTAAAAATGTGGCATCGGTCGTGTGCAAATCTGGACCAACCTTTCAACCTTGTAAGGTATTAGATATATACCAATATGAGTTTGACTCAGTTTTCTAACATTTGTCAATGTTGAACCAGAACCTGCATAAATGGAATTTAATCATATTATATTTATATGTTATGTATATAATGCTTTAGCCGATTTGTTCCAATGTAAAACCAAGAAACAAAATTAAACATTACTTCTCCTAGAATGTTCAGAATTAGCATCTCTTCTTGCCTTTAGCCTTGCCATCTTTTCCTTTCTAGCCTTTCTTGTAGCTTCTGCAATTTATTAATAATTGTATCTTTCGATCAAATATGAATAATAGCAAAGCAATATCCCATATAATCATTAATCACACTCATCACTCACACAAAAAACACCCTAACCATGTAAATTTTTCACTCAATATAACACAGATCAACAAGTATTACTTGCCCAAATTGGTGTCTTTTTCATTTAATTTGTCATAATCTCACTCAAGACTCCACTATTCTTTTGTGTAAAATGAAGCATATAAATTGTGTCTTTATGATTTTCTTAGTGAAATATATTCCTTTGTGAATATTATTCTCTTGATCTATGAATAGGAATCACGAAAAGTAAACAAAATCTGACTTCCATTGCTAATGCATTCTTATATACTTCATTTTCACTCTCGTTATTTATCTATATGACAATTTCACAAGAAAATTTTGGAGAGATATTGTTGAACACTATTTATTAGGCAATTTGTATAGCATTACATGTTGTTTATGATGTGTGTTGCAATGAATTTGATGCCATTTCAATAGAAAGTCCACATATTATTTGGGTACTGCATGCATTGCTAAGTGTGTCTTTGGTGTAAGTCAGCTTCATTGGTGGATTGTTATTTTCCTTATTCTCTTGTGTACTACATCTTGGTGTCTAGTTATGTCCTATACTCATGCCTACACCAGAGTTTGTATTAATCGAGACTTTATGTATACTCAGTGGTAAAATAATAATCCATAAACATGTAGACTCACCTGAATATTGACTATCCTGGTTAGGCTAGTCATCAGTTGCTCTGCTTTGCATATTTCTCTGAAATAGATTTGGTGGACGACCTTGCTCTTCATTGTAACAATAATCCTCAACATCCCTTTTATTTTTAGCACATTTCCATCCGTGGTGACCTGTGACCAAAGAAAGAAGCATCGATTTTATAGACTTTTTTTTAGTGTAATGCGTTCTTTTATGCTTTAAACATTGACTTAGACCAATGTTTCTTCTAATGCTAATTCTTTCAATGAATATATAGCTTGTTGTCAAACACTTACCTGTAGTTATAGAGTATGAGTTGGGGTCAATCTGAATCAGCGATGCTCGTTCAGACGCGGAACTACTCATTTCATCATTTGAGTTTGTAACCTTTTTCCTCTTTTGGTCTAAAATGAGTTTTCTTTGACTTCTTGCAAAAAATGCTCTATCTTGGTCCATTTCTTGAAGAGTTTTGGTAATGTTGGCTTGACTAAGGCAGTAGATCAATATAAACATCTTTCATAAACTTTTTTTCATTGGCAAAAAACTTGTAGCAATTTGTGTATTTTTTTTTATAAGAGAACTTATTATTTTTATATTTCATACCAACACATTATTCTTTCATTAACTCTACTTTTAGAAGATGAATATATTTTAATCATTGTATTACTTTCCACGTCATATAAGCTCCTTAGTTTTAAGTAATATATATTTTTATTACTTTAATCTCATAGATTATTTTTCTTACAAATAATTTACTTGTAAAAGGCATCATTATCAACTCTTTTTTTATGGATTACTTCTTTTATTAAGACCTACTGCCATATATAACCTTGTTTTAATTTACATCACCATTAATATTACTTATCTTAATAGCTTTTATTGTGGTTTTTTATTTAATTATGCAACAAAACTATCTATGTGTACATTGCACAATGACTCATGTACTCTCCCTCTTATCATTTCAGATTTGCTCTCCATGTTTAGCCATTTAAATTTCCTTCACTCATGATATTGTAACTCTTGTTAATAATTGGATAATCACACTAAATATTACTTTAAAGATATCAGTCGGTCTATTATGAATATTGGCTTCCCACCCATTATTTATAATTTGTTATCTAATCCATGGTTTTGAATTTGTATCTTATATCAGAAATAACTACATTCTAAAAGCATAAATATTCATTTTTCTGAGCTTATTCACATATTAACATAAGATGTTCTATCTAGAAATTCTGATTCTTTTTTATCGCTTATTGGTATAAATATTCATTCTATCTTCTGCTTTTTATATAAAATCTATACATCTCATGTTTTACCTAAATATATTTGTTCATTTCGTTCTATAGTTCATATGTTTGGCTATAATTGTTATCCTTGAATAACTTCTATCACAACAAACATACTCACATATATTCCATAAACAAACCATAACATACAACTAAACTTGGACTTTAGTTCCCTACATAGACTTTCAAAAAATATTTAGTTGATAGTAGATACTATCCTACTATGACATTTCCTACATTGAACATTAGACACCACACTAATCAGTACTCAACATAAACTGATACATGCTAGTATAAACAACTTGGCCCTAAACATTATAATAATGCAAAACAAACATACTAAAAAACAACAATTATCCTGAAAACAGACCAACAATCATTAGAAGCTAATTTCTTAGCAAAACAAAAGAATCCTAAACTCCCACTGAATGCTTCAAATCTTCACACCATATAGAGCCCTTCAGAATGCAAAGTTACTATTTTGACATAGACATTGTCATCCCAGGCATGGTGCAACAGGTTTTTCCTCCTAATTACCTTGTATTTCAGCCTTGAGACCAAGACATCTATTTGATCAGGTTCATTTGCATCCCTGCAACTACTCCTAGATTCTATGACAGAAATGATATCCCTTCCAACTAACATTGTAGGTTGTACGGGATCCCGAGACCCGATAGTTTAATCATTTTGTCCCTTGTTAAATCCGTCGCGGCTAAACTCCCAAACGACAACCTCACGTGTTAATCCAAAGTCCTAATAGAATATGAATCCAACACCATCCTGATAATGTGTTAGTGAGTGGTACGTTGATTCAACTTTCGTTGGAATTTTTCCCACATAAAACAACTTCTCCCACATATTGAATGCAACAATTGATGTTAAATTCTGATAATTGTCTCCTCCCCAGCCAACCCAATACACAACCCTATTGTGAACCATGGATTTGGGTCCTAACTTTTGAACAGTGCTTCCAAACATTTCAGAGTCACTCTAATCCTTATCCTATGAAGTGTAGAGACTCCACAACATGGACCTATTGGCGTAATGCTTCTTGTAGACATGTATTTGATACTCCATAGTATCTTACACATATCCAAATGCATAGAGAGACCCAACATGACAACAATGTTTTCTAGCCTCATCGGAGACAAAATTCATCTTCTTGGTGAGTGTGTTTCATATGAGAAGTATAGAGTTAAGACCCCATTTAGAGAACCTTAAACAAACTAAGCCATTTTCAGAACCTATCAGTGTATAGAATCCGAAATGGTTGATATTAATGGGTATATTGAGTTGAGACTGCCCACCATCATCTAAATTGGTCATTAGAAACCAATGACATCTCTCGTCATTTGGGGGATACCCAGTTCCAACAATGATACCCTTGTGCTTATTCTTATTCACTTGAAAATTCTGCTTGATAAACAATGGCGTTGAGAGTCGGTGGCACCATATCTTGCTCAAAGTTCTGCACTTGCCAACTGTTTTAGGGTCTGTCTTGACAAAAAATTTTCAGACAATGTCATCATTGAGGTGTGGGAGAGGAATTCTTTTGAGAGATATGTCACTCATTTTTGAATGCAACACGCAACAACTTTCCTTAAGTGTTTGAGAAATGAAGGTTTATGTTTTGGGTCTAATGCTTGCATAATATGTTTTTATAAATTTCTTTACATGTTTTGACAATGTTCTCTACCTTTATAGAATTAGTTTGTTGATAACTTGCACATTACCAAATAATATAATTGTTTATTTACTATACAATAAAAGAACTATGATGTGTATTTGACTATTGAATAACTTAAAATATTTGTATGGTCTATCATAATTAACTATTGAATTAGCTGTAAGTTAAAGGCCTATTTTGCCATTGGTTACCATGCATGTTTATTTTGGTTGTTCCTATCTTGATCGTCATGTAGATTTTTAAAATTGTAGTATGATATTGGTAATACTCCCCCATTTTATGTTAACTGTATGCTCTTATATTAGTGAGATATTGCTACTTTTCCTGACATGACACAAAACTTGTTGAAACAATAGTTTCAGAACACCAATATTTCTCATTAGCATTTCTATCTTACATGTCAATTTCATTAGAGTTGTATCAGACCTATTATATTTCTATATATGCATCCCTCTTAAAACCATTAGTGGTAAAGTCTCTACATAGTATTTCCTTCTGTAATCAAAATATTAGCTTTTTTCTTGCACAACTATCCACGTTCTACATTATGATATATAAGATTTATTTGTTTTTAATAATCAATGTAAAGTTCTATCTTTATAATACTATTCATACTTTTTGCAGAGTTTCACGCTTGATGGACAACATATTAAAAAATCTGGTATATCTCACACTCATATATATCATATAAATATCACTTGTAAAAACAATGTTTTGATCTGGTGGAATTCTTTTGTCTTATTAATTCTGATATATTTCAAAAGCACTCCTTAATTTATCAAATAAAAAATACACTTACCTTACTAATCAAATGCTTGTTTAATCTAACCATATCTTAAAGAATACAGACCATTGTATAACATGAAGTTAATAGATTTAAATACGTTGTTGAATGATGGACAATTATAAAATTGTTAACATTACATTCTTTAGATGGTGAAACCTATCTTGGAGAGGTATATCTAATTATATGCCAAATATCTTTACAAAAACTATCTTTTTATTAGATGCTGAATTTCAGTCACTCAGCATAACTATTCTATTCGAAGTTTTATTTACGAATGGTAATATATACTTAGTCACTTAAAATATACATTTGGTCCAGTGGAATTGTTTTAATTAGTTTTTTTATTTTTGCCAATATTCCATATATGTATATCATATCTATGTCATAGTATAGACTTAGTTCTATTTCTTTGAGATATATAAAATTTTCTACATATATATCGGCTATATATAACATTTTTAAAGGGATTTAAAATGACAATGACCATTATAACCAATTTATAGTTGTACTACACCAACTTCTATTTTTGTATTCTTATTGTCTTATTAAGTTTCAGCTGCTAGGCTCCCATAATGAGATCCTTTCTATTTCTTAGAAGTATCCTGCCCAGCTCTATTATTAGCTTTTTTATTTATCACTTGTATCTAAAATTTATTCAACTTAATCCTTAGAGTTTATTGACATACTTGACTAGACACAAATTCATACGTATGACCATCAAATCAATTCCAATAATTCTAATGGAAAACACCAACTTTTTCTTTTTGTTCGTCACATTGTTTCCATTATAAGCTAATATCCTATAGGCCTATACAATACCCCAAAACTGTATCTATAATAATGTAAAGTCTTGAATAGCTTTGCAAGTAATGCCTATCTTCAAATCATTGTGATATAACAAATTTCGACAGGATCCTCCTGGCTCATGTTGTCTTCAGTTGATATCTTCCCTATTATAGTAGTTCAACTTTGAATTAAACAAAATTAATAGAGTAACCATAATGTAACAATACCTAAGTTTATCTTTTGGCGTGGCGAAAAAGTCTTTAAATATTTTTTAAGTATTTTTTAATTATTTGACATAAAATTTTGATGGTATGAAAATTATATAGTAACTATAAAATGAAAATAGTTAAGTATAACTTTAGTTAATTATAAATATTTTCAATAATTTTTTCACAGTTATTTAAATTTTTTTAAGTATTTGCCTGTACACTCATAAATATATTGGCATTATATAATGTCAACGTTTCATATTTAAACTTCTAATTTTATATATCACCTAATTTTCAAAAACATATTTATTTGGTTTGGTTTGACTTTTTCATTTCTTATCTAATGTTTTTAAATTAGTTTAAATATTTATTTTGATATTGTCTTTTATTGCTGGTCATCAAACAATTCCCATACTTCTATTGGGACACACATTATACGTCTTTATGTGATTATATAGTTTCTATTATAAGCCATTGAAAAAAATTTATGTACAATAACCCAAAATGTGCACCTTCACTCATATATATTTTGTTCAAAATTAATCAATTTTTCTCTCATAAAAATGTAACATGTTTCCACAATGGCATTGTTAAGTTCAATCTTTTTCATTTCAGAACTGTCCGGTTTTCAATATAAGCTTTCTTTTTACCTTTCTCTTGACTTTAGGATTTATGTCTCCTATAATTTAAGTTGAAAAAAAATTTCAAAATCATATTTAGAGGATCAGCTTGTTGGTAATATTTTGACCAAATTTATTTGAATCGTTTTTGAGTCTCTCAACATGTGCGGTATTTTTTCCTAATGTTTAGACCTTAATTCTCCCATTGTTTTTTAATTTACCAATAATGACAAAAATACCCTTCTGATCTGGCCCAGTCTATGTTATCACATTTGGCTCTATATTAATAACTAAACGCGACCATGATCATTTCAAAAGACAGACAATCTGTAACACCTCAATTAACCCAAGCCTTACCTCTAGCCATAAGGCAAGGGTTAATCAAAAGTTACGACAATTCTAAGGATTATACATATTTATATAGAAAGAATAATATAATGTAGAAGCCCGATGAAGGAATAAAGCTCAAAAACAGGATTTGAAAAGCGCAAAACGCGTAAACAGAGCAACTAACTTAAAGCACAAGAAATAGATACAATTTATATCAAAATATCATAGTATAATAGCATAAGGATCTAGCCACGACTCGCGGAGTTTAAGCCGGCTAGCCGTATACAGACCATACATGAAACCAGACAGTAAAAACAGCTTATACAAATTTTGTTCTCTCAAATAAAAGCCTCTAGGCAAAACAAAATACAAAAGTGAGAGTACAAGTTAAAAATAACCAAGATGACAACAAAATAGAATAAGATCCTCCGCTCTGCTACCATCACCCAACTCACTGCGGTGGGTCGCGACCTGCATCTGAAAAACAACAACGTATGGAATGAGAACCGGAGGTTCTTAGTATGGTAACAGTACCCAATGATGTAAGATGTAAGGCTCCGGGACGCCGAAGGCAATCCTAGAACTTCACATCACATACTGATATTCAAGCTTAGAACAAAATACATACAAGAACTTAAACCATAAAACAGGGTTATCTAATCTTAAGGGAATTCTAACTAAACTAGTCACACCGCTGTATCCCACAACCCTCGTCAACCTACCCTCCGCGTGATCCCATCGTCACCGCCTACCTAACCTCCTCAGCACCAGACAATCACAATATAAATGCAAGCAAGCTAAGTAAAACACAAGTAGAAGCATATAGAGCAAGTAGTTTAAGTAAGCAAATAGGCATGTTATTCATTTAGGCATACAATTACAAGTCGGCAAAGCATACAAACAGATAGAAAATGCACATGATGAATGTCTATCCTATTGGCTCGTGATATCACTTGTCGGTCCATAAATGCCAACCCGACACATCCTTTCAGATGTTGCTTTTCTGCCGCACCCACGAATATAGTGTCGGGCACACTCTATTGACCCACGGATATAGTGCCGAGCACACGCTATTCACCCACGGATACAGTGCCAGGCACACTTGCATGCATAACCCAAGGATATAGTGCATGGCACACTCTTGCAGCAGAAAAGATTATCAATCATAAGTTAATCTCAGGGACATAATTCCCTGCACACTGTCATTAGGGGTGGCAAAGCGGAGTGCCTGGCACACTCTCATTATTCAACAAGATCATCATCCCAAGGATATAGTGCCTGGCACACTTCCCACATTCAACAAATCCATCAGCAACCCAAAATCATCACCAGTCATTACCATTCCTGTGTTTAAAAATTCTATAATTATTAATTTTATAATAGTAATCACTCTTTTATTTAATTAAAAAAAGAAAAATAAAAATCTTCGACCCGGCGGACCAGCCCGCCCCGCCCCGCCAAAACCCACCAATTTGGCGGTGCGGGTTTGGCGGGTTTTTTTAATTTGGCGGGCTCCAATTCCTAGCCCGACCCACCTTTTTTAGCGGGTTTAGCGGATCGGCCCGACGGGCTCGACCCGTTTTGCCACCCCTAATTTCAGGTAATTGGGATATTGAGGGGATGAATGAGTGGTTACCAGAAAATATTGTCATCAAGATAGCTGCCTTGGCATCACTGTCACCTTGGAAGGATACAGATGAAGTTGTATGGGCTCTCACCAATTTGGCGGTGCGGGTTTGGCGGGTTTTTTTAATTTGGCAGACTCCAAATCCTAGCCCGACCCGTCTTTTTTAGCGGATTTAGCGGATCGGCCCGACGGGCTCAACCCGTTTTGCCACCCCTAACTGTCATATTCAACCTAAGGATATAGTGTCTGGCACACTCTCATTATTCAACAAGATCATCATCCCAAGGATATAGTGTCTGGCACACTTTCCACATTCAACAAATCCATCAACAACCCCAAATCATCACCAGTCATTACCATTCCTCATCTCACATCTCCTTCAATTATCCATTTTCAACATTCCAAGGATATAGTGCCTGGCATACTTTACCTCAATAAACATCAAGCTCATAATACCCATCATCAGTTCTTAATTCCATTCCGAACTCATTAGTTCCTCAATTTCTCAATTCATTGTCAGTACTCGTCAAGTTCACTACTCTTCCTTCTCTCGCAACCACACTCATCATCCATACCCCAGAAACCTAGACCTCCATCTGCTAACTTTTCAAAATAATCACCAACTAAAACCCTTAGCTTATCTTTCATACTCCCATACTCAAAATTATACCCAAAAGCCTTAAAATGGTGTTATATAAGATTACAACCTTGTTGGAAAGGTGAAATAGTTGAAAACAAAGTTTAAAATTATGAAACAGGATGTGTGCGTGCGCACAGAGGTGTGCGTGCACACGCCCAGGAAGATTTTGAAAGTGTGCGTACGCATAGGGGTGTGCGTACGCACAGGTACGAAATTCACAAGCCTGTTCACTCGCACAAGCTGTGCGAGCGCCCCCAACAGACGACCCTTCCCGACTTGTGCGTGCGCACAGGGTTATGCGTCCGCACAGGTCGTAATTCTTCATTGATGTGCGCGTGCACAACCTAGGCTAGCGCTGCCACCAGAGCCCTTTTTCCTGCCTGTGCGTACGCACAGGTCTGTACGTCCGCACAGAATAACATTTTTACAGGGTTGTGCGAGCGCACAAGGCTGTGCGTGCGCACATATCAGAAAATCTTAAAATTCTGCAACTTAGCAGAATTTCAGATTTTCTACACCAACTTCGAATGTTCATAACTTCCTCTACAAAATTCCAAATTTCACAAACTTTATATCGATTAAAAGGATTTTCAAAGATCTTTAATTCTAGATTAGTTTCATCAGATTTTGAAAACCGAGGCAAAAGTTATTATCAGACAAAGTTCACCAAAAACCCACTTTTATCAAGAATCTCAAAACCTCAACATTACCAACATTTCCAACCAAAACCACTTAAAAAACCTAATTTCTATCATCACCTACCCTTTATAGCATATTATACCATTTCCAACCGCCAAACCTCAACTATATGATACCAAAGTCAATCCTCCACCAACACTTTCCTCAATCATAATTCAATCATTATCCAATATCAAAATCAACCCCATTTCATCCCAATTTCAATCTCTCACACCATCCTTACCAATTTCAACATCATAAATTCATCAACATATTCCAAACTCATCAACTCATCATAATTTACATCATGTATCAACAATCTTAACACTCACCTTCATTATACCAACAACATCACTAATCACCATCAATTACCAACCACATCAACAACAATAAATTACATATCCAATATCAAATATCATAATCCCTCAATACCACCCATCATTATCAAATTCACATATTTCTCATCAACTTTCATAATCATTAAATACCAACAACCTCATCAAATCATATAATTAATATTACTAGTATTTGAATTCGTTTCACACAACACCACCACTTCATTTATCAATCCTCATTAACAGCACCAATCATCAACACTCAATAACACCAACAATTTCCAATAATCATCATCAACCACAATAATCCAATACAACCCACAATTATCATCCATTCACATATAAATATTCATACACCAACAATATTCAATCCTATCTTAGGGTCAACTAACCTAAGTGTCCATGAACATTACATATTACATAAAGGAAACTGAAACCATACCTTGGCGATTTCCAAACGCACTAAACACCAAATAGAAGCCACCAAGCTTGATCCAAGGCCTCAACCAACACCAAAGCTCAAACTAACAATACATATATATACCAACATCAAAATCTAAGATACATAAAACAACTAAACACAAGGGTTTAGTGAAACCTTATCTTATCCAATGTAAGTAGGGGTAAAATCCAACAATTACCCGCTACTAGAGATCACCTAAACAACCAAAACTACAAAATCTACTCAAAATCATAACCCCAAAACGCAGAATTCTAGGGCTGGAAACTAGAAAGTGAGACGCGATTTCTTACCAGGTTTGATTATAGAGAAACGTAGAGCTCGACGAGAGCTTCGCGTGGCCATAAACGGTTCGTCAATCGGAGCTCCGTAGCTCAAGTTATGACTTCCGGAAGTGGAGGATGAATAGTGCTCACATGGCTTCTCTTCTCTCTTCTCTCATAACCGAACTCTCTCTCTCTCTCTTTAATGAAAATGAGCTGAAAGCTCATTAAAGGAGACTTATATAAGTTGGACTTGGGCCCAACTTCAGCCCGGTCCAATCTGTTAGCGTTTTTAGCCCGTTTGACCCAACTTTAGGCCAAACCTTTAACACTAACGCCCGGTTTTCCATTCCTAATATTTTTTTAAGGTTTTCGACTGTTTTTCACTTTTTCTCGCACAGTACCGGGCAGACTTGAATCGGTTCAACCGATTTAACTGCCGATTTGCAGTTTTTTACGGTTTTCGCAGAAAACACATTTTCTGACTCGGAAAGACCTACTGAGTCCAAAAATCATATTTAAATCCCCAAATTCTCATTTAACTTTCCGGAACTTAATTTGGGTATTTAAATTATTTTATTCGTGAAAAACCCGATTCTTACACAATCCATCCTTTCGCACATTAGACACAACAAAATTACTTTTTCAACTGGTCATTTGACGGTTTTCATTGCACTCTGATTGAGTATTTTCACATAAAACAACCCCAATACACCCTTTTAATCATCTATGCTACTACTTTTATTTTGCAAGTAATCCCTGCTCCAATACTATTATAGTATAAAAGTTGTATAGCCTCCTTAGACCATATCCAGTAGGAAACTCGTCCCAATTTCTATTTATGGCCCACATGTCATAAAAAGTAACTACACATCAGTTTTTGCATCATAAACAGTAAATAGGAACTCAAAGTATCTCTCTTTTTTTCATGACGAGAAACTAATTTTAGTCCCTATTATGACTCTACTTAATTAATTAATTAAAATAATTAAAATGAATGTAGTTACTATTTTTTTATAATAATATTATTAAAATTTATAAATTCAAAAATAATAATTTAATTATTATTTTAATATATATGTTATATATTTTAATTTATTTCTTTAATTAATTTGTCATGTGTCAAAGCTCAATTAGATTGCAAGAATTCCTCTGAAGAGGGACTTTCCTCCTTGAACTCAATTCCTTTCTACTCAAATGCTTCAAAGTCCTTGTATGTTAGAAAAGGGACTACACTTTTACACTATTAGAATTGCTCTTAGGACTCATCCTTGCTTTAGCTTTTATCTTTCCTAGGTTGAATACTTCTTACTTATACTAAATAAGAAAATTTGTCTTGTATCCATAATGACATTGTTAATTTCAACCTTTTTGAACTAAAAAATGTCTAGATTTTAAAATAAGTTTTCTCTCTCGTACCTTCTCTTGCACTCAGCGATTATCTCTCCTATGATTTAAAATATTATACAATTCAAATGCATCTATAGAGATTCGATTATGATCCATATTTTTTCAATAACTCAATTATTTCTTACCTCTCCTGCATCTTGTCTTACACATTCTTGTTTGCTTTTTTTTTTTTTTATCACCTTTGCTTATCTACATAGACATTTATGTGAGAGTAGACTCTCTTTAAGGAACTTCATATTTAGACCCTAATTCTCATTGTTTTTCAATTTGTCAATAATGACAAAAGTATCCCTTTGATCTAGCTCAATATATATTATTACATTTGGTTCTATATTAATAACCAAACGTGATAATGATCTTTTTAAAGATAGATAATCCATCTTTTCACATTAGACAACAAAATGAGTTTTTTAATTGGTCATTTGATAGTTTTCATTGCAATCTAGTTAAGTATTTTCATATAAAACAACCCCAAATGTACACATCTAATCATTTATAGTATTTACTCGTATTTCAGAAGTAATTCTTGCTCCAATAATATAAATGTATAACCAATTTTATAGCCTCCTTAGAACTCATCCTTGCTTTAGACTTTATCTTTCCCAGGTTGAATACTCCTTGCTTATATTGAATAAAAAAATTTGTCTTGTATCCATAATGACATTGTCAACTTCAACCTTTTTAAAATCTGAAATTTTAAGATTTCAAAATAAGCTTTCTCTGTTGCATTTAGCGATTATATCTCCTATAATTCAAACTATTATACAATTCAAACATATCTTTAAAGGCTCAATAATGATCCACTTTTTTCAATAACTCTCTTAAATATATATTTCTTTCCTCTTCTGCACTATGTCTTGCATACTCTTGTTTGCTTTTTTTTTTTTTATCACTTTTGTTTATCTATACAAACATCTAATAAAACATTTTTTTTTATTGTTAGCAAATGTAATCCATATTTAGACCTATAATCATATTTTATTTTGTTTTACAACATTTGCAAGTAATGCCCACTCCCACGCTATTATGATACACCGAATTCTCTAGTCTCTTCACGACTCGTTTTGGCTATTGAAATTTTTCCTCCAACGTAACATTTCTTCATCACCAAATACAGTCACTATCGTATCCTAGATGTCAAAGTTTCTATTACATATCTGTCTCTTATACACTCTGTTGTTTTGAGGTCTCATAAAATTTTTTCAGGATAATATTTGATTTTTTTCTAACTCTCTAACATATCCAATATAATTTGTCAATGCATATCATCAGAATAATTAGCTAGGATTGGCTTAGAAGAAGTTAGAGCTCCATAACGACTCAAGACATACTTTCTTCCACTCATATTTAAACTTTTTTATATATAAATGCACATTGATTTTAATCTTTAGCTGATCCCATGCAACTGTATATCACCCTGAGTTCATAACATAGAAAGAAGTGTATAAAACATATTTTAATTTAATGCAAATTGAATTCATTCCTTTCAAAGTGATTTTACCTCTTCTATGTTCGTGAATAATATCAGTTCACTACCAAAATATCACAATCATATAATTAGTTGTTCATGTAATAATCAATAGGGATGATATTCCAAGGCAACACGTTTAATACCAAAACACTAATCCGAAACATAGACAATATGCAAAGCTTTCTAGCCTTAGTAGCTAACAAATGAAATCCAAATACATACCATAAACATCAACAAATTTGTTGCTTCCATCGCTTCTTGCTGAATTTGTTAATTGATAACTGACCATCTTCATCAATCTCATTCCCAGATTGGGAGCCACACTTTAAGCCATTGGAAGGTCTTTTCGCTGGTGTTTTACATTTGAGGCTTGAAATAAATTTATCCATAGCATCCTAGATAAAGATAGATAAAATAGAGCATAGACATTAACAAATACATGCATACTTTTTATGCAAACATATCATGAAAGCATAAGCTATTTTTGAAAAACGACGAATAATCCACCACATACCAGATTATACTTAGGATCACAATCATTCTTGAGATTAACAACATTCCCTGAAACATGCACCGAGTTGCTACACCCACCTTCCTACACAATATCCATCATATTTTTTGGTTATAGATTATAAGCATCATCTTAAATGGAAAGCAATATAAATTAGTTTAGCAAATAAACAATAATTGGACATACAATGTTGTTAGTGGATGGTTCAGTTGATAGCACACTTTACATGTTCTTTTCAATAATCTCTTCATCATCACATATTTTCATCATGGTATAAATCTGATTAAACTGTTTTATATTCGCAGACTTTACATTTAGCTTAAGTAGCAATTTCCTGTCCATTATGTTATTGAGAGTGGATGGATACTCATCATCAACCTCGGGTTGCACAAATATACATTACTCAGCCAAACTTGTTATATACTATTTTGACTAACTATTTTGAATTAAGCAAAACGTACCTCTTGCTCCTTAATCTGCTCTGCTCGCTTACCGCACAACTGTACAATTTTTCTATCCCAAAGTAGTAGACTGATGCTTCCAGTACCATTATACACCATCACTTCAACCTTGAACCTGTTATTCAACAAGAAAGAAACAAATAATATATGATTTAAGTTAGCCATCATTTGCTTGAATCTGATTATATATTCATAATTAATTAAATACTGTTAGGCTGAGAATGGTTTGTAGGAATATAGCCGTAAATGTCACCTGAGTGCAGCACTTTCATGAGTATGGCCATACCTGCCACACTCATATCTATCCCCAATGGGAGTATCTACTTTCTTCGGATAGTTTTTACATGACTTGTAATACCAGTCTTTTTTATTAGTGTTAATAGTAATAATGGTTCCAACAATTCAAACAGGTCCTTCCTACAAAAGATTAATTTATTAAAAAAAAAAACTATCTTTCTAAATCTTGAAATTTGCATCACATGGTGAAAGTGTTTACCTTTTCACAGTGAATCACTTGTTCAATAGTTTTCACTGCTACATTACCTTGTGTTAGTTCATCAATAATAGTCCATCCGCTTTGTGATGAGATCTGGCTAATCCTGACTGAAGAAGTTGCTGGTGCATCACTAGAAACCTAGAACAGATTTAAAAAATTAGTTTTCTTGATTTAATTATTTTATTATAAGAAATTGAATATTCCAGTAACTAATTATTATATGTATATGCATATAATTTTTAACATTGATGGAACTTTTTAATTCACTTTATCTATCTATCAATCGATCCACAAATGTATATACAAACCCTTTTGGTACAATTCATGCTTATAAACTTGCAGATAGTTTCTTTTTTTTTTATGAGCATCAAGCACTACAAAAAAATGCCAATCACTATAAATACATAATAGAATTATGTCTCTACCAACTTGCTTCTAAAAGCCTCAATCTCTTTTAGATGTGAATCTTTGACACCTCAAAGTGACTCTGTGAAGAAGTTTTTCCTACATTTTGACATTATGATATGTTGGTCAAAAACATACTTGAACAAATATTTCATAACACAGATTAATGAAAAACAATCATGCAGGATATACCATTCTATCGTATAGCCTTGACGAATTGTAGCAGAACAATCATAGGTTCCCTAGTTCCATCCTCAAGGTGTGGGAGTATTTGATCAACCATCTTTTCAAACAAAATGCAGTCAATTTTATTGTGCCTACAAAAATTACCAAATCAGGTGAGAGATGCGTCCCAAGTGTTTTGCAGATAGAAAAAATCACCAAAAAAATTGTAATAAGAAAATATTAAAGTTAATGTATTGAATACATACTCTAAGTCTTCTAAAACAACTGCCAAACGTTTAGTCTCTTTTCCCTTAGTGGTAACTAAGTCTCTGGGGTCCTCCTTACCAACCACCTCCGCAATCACATCTTCAGAAAAAAAAAAAGGAACATTAAAATGTACCCTAAACATCCCAGCTGTATAAATAGAAAGATTATTTATATCGATTAGGAGTGGAACATACCAAACAAATCACTCGGGTGATTCTTATCAACGTTGAGAAGCTCAACTATGGTTCTAAATCTAAAGGCTTCCAGTGGAAAGCTTGGTTCTTGAATATAATTTACTGTTGTCCTATGTGAAAATGTCAGTATCCACTGACTTGGAATTGTTTGTGTTATTCTGGTGTTCTTCACAACAATAAAATTGCTCATGGCATACATTTGGAAATGAACAATCAAACTACTCCACTTTTGGACCAGTGCCTTAGGTATTGAAGCAATCATCCTATTTCATTGGCATTTTACAAAAATACAAAAATTGTACGAGTAAGACATTATAGGTAAATGATTTTTATCCTTTTTAAATGCTCTACATATGTAAAATGCTCACCTTACTATCTTGTGGGATCATCTCAATGCTTTGCACTTCTTTCTCATTAAACTTGCTTAGAAGTTCCCATATCCTAATGATATAAACTTTGAAACTCCACCAAAACTTCTTTGTATTAATATCACCTAGATAGTTATAAGATTTTGCCATCTTAATGAGATTTTTGTTTTTAGATCACCAAATGATATACTCTCTCTTACTCCGACAGGAGATCTAATTTTTTTGTGAACAAATCAAAGTAGATGTATGCCTGTGTATATATAAGCACATTTGAAAGAAAATGTTGTTAACAGCAGGTAATTTTTTATCCATTAGGTTCTGTGTTAGTTGTCCTTATTTAGGTATATTTGAGATATAAAGAAAAAGTATAGGTAGACAATGAGAATACTAAATAATGTAAATAATGTTCAATTCAATAGGTATGCAGATAATTATGTTCATTATTTTTAATTGGATGGTTATTTTTTTTTATTCGATTTACTCATGCACAGTTAATAATGACTTGATGTTCAATTCACTAGGTGTGCAGATGGTTACCTTAATGTTAAGGTTTAGGAGGTAATTTGAGGGTAGAGTAGTTTTTTACTTTATTGGATCAATTCTAGAGCTCTTTGTTCACATTGTTTACAAAAGTCATTATCTACCTAGCAAAACCATAGGTAGACAATGAGAATATTAAACAATGTGAACAATGGATATGTCGGATGTTCAATTTAATAGGTTTGCAGATGATTATGTTTATTATTTTTAATTAGATGGTTATTTCTTTTGATTCGATTTACTCATGTACAGTTAACAATGACTGGATGTTTAATTTATTAAGTGTGCATATGGTTATCCTAATGTTAAGATTTAGGAAATAATTTGGAGTATAATATTTTTTTACTTTATTAGATTAATTTTAGAATTTATTATTCATATTATTTACAAAAGTCATTATCTACTTAACAAAACTGAAAAAAAAAAAATTTGTACACGGTAGGCGAACCAGAGAGAAGAAGATCAGAAAATGGCGTTACCCTAGCAGATCTCTCTTGGCGGCGGACGCAGGGAGGGGCGGCGGACGATGCGTGTTGTGGCGGCGAGGGTAGGCGAACCAGAGAGAAGAGAGAAGAAGATGAGAAAATGGCGTTACCCTAGCAGACCTCTCTTCTTCGTTGAATGTGAAACTGAATCTGAAACTAAGAGATAAAGGGAAAAAGTGTAAATAACAAAAGTTAAGGGATCAAAATTTAATTAATAAATTTTTTAAAAAAAAAAAAACGGGGTACATTTTGTAATTATTTTACTGTAGGTTAATCATACTCCCACACAAAAGTGGGAGCAAGGAATCCTTCGCCTACTCCCACACAAAAGTGGGAGCAAGATATATTTATTATATATTTATATATAAAGGAGATTTGTTTTTGTGGTTATAGACTAAACGACGACGCCGTTTCAACAAACGACCGACTCAAATGATTAACTGTAGTCTTACTATCCCCTTGGCACGGCATCAGTAAAGAAAAAAAAAATTTGATAGTTGAGACTTTTGACACAAATTAATCACAGCAGAGGGAATTTGAGACTAAGCACAGCAGTAAGCAGAAGCAGAAGCGTCTGCCGCAAGACAATGGGTGTCCACGGTCTCTGGGAACTACTCGCCCCCGTCGGCCGCCGCGTCTCCGTCGAGACCCTCGCCGGAAAAACCCTTGCAGTCGGTACGTCCTCGTAAAACCCTGTCTCCTATTTTTCGCTACTTCTTTTTCCCGTTGTTCGCTCCATTATTGAACGAATAAACAACGCCACGACCCTTCGCTCTTTCTTCTGCAGATGCGAGCATATGGATGGTGCAATTTATGAAGGCGATGCGCGATGAGAAGGGCGAAATGGTTCGAAACGCTCACTTGCTGGGCTTCTTTCGTCGAATTTGCAAGCTCTTGTTCCTCAGGACAAAGCCAGTGTTATGGCAAGGATTCCTTGCTCCCACTTTTGTGTGGGAGTATGATTAACCTACAGTAAAATAATTACAAAATGTACCCCATTTTTTTTTTTTGCCTATATTTATATATAAAGGAGATTTGTTTTTGTGGTTATAGACTAAACGACGACGCCGTTTCAACAAACGACCGACTCAAATGATTAACTGTAGTCTTACTATCCCCTTGGCACGGCATCAGTAAAGAAAAAAAAAAAAAAAAATTTGATAGTTGAGACTTTTGACACAAATTAATCACGGCAGAGGGAATTTGAGACTAAGCACAGCAGTAAGCAGAAGCAGAAGCGTCTGCCGCAAGACAATGGGTGTCCACGGTCTCTGGGAACTACTCGCCCCCGTCGGCCGCCGCGTCTCCGTCGAGACCCTCGCCGGAAAAACCCTTGCAGTCGGTACGTCCTCGTAAAACCCTGTCTCCTATTTTTCGCTACTTCTTTTTCCCGTTGTTCGCTCCATTATTGAACGAATAAACAACGCCACGACCCTTCGCTCTTTCTTCTGCAGATGCGAGCATATGGATGGTGCAATTTATGAAGGCGATGCGCGATGAGAAGGGCGAAATGGTTCGAAACGCTCACTTGCTGGGCTTCTTTCGTCGAATTTGCAAGCTCTTGTTCCTCAGGACAAAGCCAGTGTTTGTCTTCGACGGCGGAACCCCCGCCCTAAAGCGCCGCACCGTCATCGCCCGCCGCAGGCAGCGTGAGAACGCCCAGGCCAAAGTCCGCAAGACTGCAGAGAAATTACTTCTCAATCACGTAAGGCTTCTAAAAAATTATAATAAAATGCGAGCTTTGATAGTGAAGTCAATTTTTGTTTCCACCCTTGGGCTAAACCACTTTTACTCCCTGCTGTGTAGTGTCGAAGTTATTTGGATCTTGACAGTGATTGTTTTCAGGCTTTGCTATGCCTCAGTTATTGAATCAAATGCTTTTCACCTTGATCCTTTACGGCGTCCTGTATACATTGAGTTTTGTTAGGACACTTGAACTCAATTATGTCTCGGCTAGCAAAGTATTGAAATTGAAAATTTAATTACGTTGAAAAAGTTGAAAATATGTAAATTTTTACTTCAAAAAGGTTAAAAATAAGTCATCTCTAATTCTATACAGATGGGGTCCTAGTGTTGGATTGAAATTTTTCCTGATTTTATGCATTACGAATGTCTGAGAATTGTGGGCTGAGTCTTGCTGTGTGCTGTGCTTGTAGTTAGTTTAAAATTTAGACACATAAATACAGGTCATTTGTTCTAATGGCTGAGTAGGTAAAGAATTAATGGTGCATTTTGTCTAAGTTACTGGCTTCATGTATTCCGTCAGCCTCACCTTCTGTTTTTTCGTTTTTCCTTTTCAACTTTGCTCTATAGTTAAAGGCATTGAGGTTGAAAGAAGTTGCTGATGACATTAAGAACCAGAGGCTGCAGCAGAAGAGTGATGCCAAGGGATGCAAAAAACCTGATCGGATGGACTTTGTCGATAGTGATCCAGGAAAAAGTAACATGAAAGAGATAAATGAAATGTAAGCAACATCTGTTGTTGTAAATCGTTAAAGCTTTCTTTTGTGTGAGGTATGCTTGCCTCATTATTTAAAATTATTCATTTAGGTCTTCAGCTAAACTTGCAGCTACAGAGGCAGGAAATTTCTTGCAAGAAGTTGTGTCAAGAAGTCGCAACCAGGAGGAACTTGATGAAATGTAATCCATGTATATAACATATTTACTGAAATGAAGGGGGCAAATCGTGAATGCCACTGTTAAACGTTTTGATATTTGCATGACTTAATTTAGGTTGGCAGCATCTATATCTGCAGAGGAGAATGGAATGCTAGCCGGGAAAGAAGTGCCATCTACTGTACCTAATACTTCAGAGGAGAAATTTGACACAGATGGAGAAATGATACTGGTAAATTTTGCAAATTTAGAAGATGGATTGATTAGAAGTAGCCCTTACTATCATATGGCCCATTCTTGATTGTAGCTTGTATTGTACCTTTCGTAGTGTTAGACACTGGAATAAGAAGACAATTTAAAGAAAAGGTACTGCATTATTATTGGTGGGGCCCAACAATGTGTTTGAGAAACCCATGAATCATTTGTATGACACGGGACTTTTAATAGTTCCTTGACCTCTTCCAAAACTCATGAAGTGACTAGACCTTCCCTCTTCTGTTTCCAGCCGAATGTAATGACGAAACTTACTTCCCAACATGCTCTATAATAACCTCTAATTGACTATTTGAATTCCCAATCTTCTACTCTCTAGCTACCTCCTTCTCTGATCCTATTTACAGTTGCCCTTGGGGATTATGTTTTATTGTGGCCCTCTTTGTTTTCTCCTGGCATGAACTTGCTTCACTCCTAAACACCTTTAAAGTAAATATCAGAGCTATAATGGGTAATAAGGCCATATTTGTTCTTCTATATTAGTTGTGACATCCTAAAGTGGTATATTTGTCAATGTTTATCCTTTTGCACTTCTTGCTGTCTGATCTATATTGTTTTTTTCTTCTCCTGCAGCCTTGTGACAATGAAGTAGATTTAGCTGTTTTAGCTGCTTTACCAGAGTCAATGCAACTTGATATTCTTGCACAGGTCAGTTTTTTACATATATATAGGATGATGATACAAGGAAGGAGGGAAAATGATCCTCCCAACAAAAAATTAAAACAAAAGATTAGTGAAGTGTAGCTTTCCAATCTCTCAACATGTTTGAGGGAAGTCCTCTAAAGAGATCATGAGCTTTACACCATATAGAGGCCAGTGTCTAATTGTATCCTTAAAAATGAATTATCTGAAAATCTAAAATTAGAAGTGCGAGAATTGCACATGCTCAAATACTCCTGAAAGTGGCATATACTGCCCAATGCCACAAAGATTTGCTTCTTACCTGCCACCAAAACTTGTGAACCTTGTTAATAGAACTTATCTAAGGATGCTCACCCAAGAATCTTTGAAGATGCTAATAGGGGTGCACATAACCCGGCCCGGCCCGGTCCCGAACACTTTAGGAACTAATTTGGTGTGATTTCATCGGGTTTAGGACCGGGTAAGGGTCTCAAAAATAGACCCGGTCATTATTTCGGGTCGGGTCCGGGCCATAACTCGGGTCACCCGAAGTCGGCCCGGTGGTCCGGTCATCATACACAATTAATATTTTGTGTTATTAGTGATGAATCATGACTATTCTTATGTGAAATTTAAGTATTGTAAACCTTAATATTTTGTGTTATTAGTCATTATAAGACTATAAGTTAATGTTTTATGTTTAGAATGCATAAGACTTTAGACAAATGCATAATATTGTGTTATTTGTATTGATTTAAATATTTGGTATTATTAGACAATATTAGTATTGATTGTGGTTATGCTTTAGTATTGATTGTGGTTATGCTTTAATTTTGAAGAAGGGTTGGTTCTTGTTATATTTTTTTAAGTGAATTTTACCATGTTAAATAATGGTTGAAGTCTTGGAAATTTGGATATTTTTACATGCTAGCTTACAAGAAGGTATCAACGTAATGTAATGTTAACAGTCCGGTTTTCACCCTGTTTTTACCCGGTATAATTGTGGCCCGAAAGTGTATTGGTTTCATCGGGTCTAGGGTCGGGTTCGGGTCTAATAAATAGACCATGTGTATATTTCGGGTCGGGTCTGGGTCACATCAAACCCGGCTTCACCCGGCCCATGTGCACCCCTAGATGCTAAAGTATCCAGAGAGTTAGCCATTGAACAACATTTTGGATGATATTCTTAATCTTTACAGCTTGTATTTTTATATTTTTTCTTATTTATTATATTGCAATGAAGGAACTGATAAAACATTTCAAAGATTATTCTCTCGTAGAATGTGTGTGCTTGTGCACTCTATCTTGAAAATATCATCTTCCTTTTACTTGCTTGTGCATTTTTTCTTTTTATGTATTGCATTTCTTTCATCAGGTTTAAATGTAACCTTTCAGCATTTATGCTTGTAACAGCTTAAAGGAAAGAAAACAAAAGCACCAGTGGAAGATGAACTGCAGAACCAATGTGAGGTCAATGATAGGGGCAAGGGTAAGGGGATTCTGTTCAGAGAAAGTGACTTGGGTGGTTGTAGCTCAAAATGTGACAATGTGATATCAACAAATGACAATCAAGACAAAATTGATGAAATGTAAGATCCATGATTTGTCAAAATTTTGACACAGTAGCATTTTAGCTTGGTTATAAAGTATTTTGTCTTGGAGTTTATTAGGTTAGCAGCCTCTGTTGCTGCGGAGGGAATTGCAAAGTCTATGAGTAATGCATCAACTTTTTTTGGGGCTTCAGCCATTGAGGAAGAGGATGGTGACTATGATGAAGATGAAGAGATGATACTGGTCAGCTTATATTTCTGTGCGTCAATTATGATATTTCATGTGTGTTTTATTCTCATAGTTCAGGCAACTGCTCTTAGTCATTACCCAATTTGGCAATGTTAACATATCTACAAGGATTTAAAACTTCATGCATGCACAAGTGAAGAAGCTGTTCCTAAAAATCTAGTGATGTTTGGGGAAAAAATTAAAGATTGCTAGCTAAAGAATGGTTTTAAGTGAATGCACTACTTAACAATAACTTTTAAGTGGATCCATCCAAACATAAACTGATTTTCATATACTTGATTATTTAAAAAAGTTATGTTGATAATTAATTATTGAAATAATTTGAATCTCAGGGTTTCCAAACGCATACTAAGAGTAACGTTTGTGTGAATCATATGCTTGGATGTTGTTTTTGCAGCCTGCAATGCATGGTGGAGTTGATCCAGCTGTTCTGGCCTCTTTACCTCCATCAATGCAACTGGATCTCCTAGTTCAGGTAATTGAGCTCATAAAGTATTGTCTATAGCCTAAGTACCGTTACATTAATTCTGATGTCGTTGTTGAATAATTATTCTGCAGATAAGAGAGCGATTAATTGCAGAGAATCGACAAAAGTATCAAAAAGTAAAGAAGGTTGGTAAAGAATTCATATTTATTTTTTCATGCATTGAAATAAATGTAAATGCCCATGCCCAAAATTAAAGTTGCAATTGTCATGAATAGTGTTGTGTACTTTTAGACACTGTTCCTGTTCGACTTATGTCGGTATATCTTGGGTAAAATGTGGCTACTGTTTGATTGGAGACCTGGTATTATTTAGGGTTGTATTCGATTTGGACTGATTTTGAAGCAGATAATCGCATATGGATGGGCATAGTGCAAGTGCCTGATGGGGTGATTTTATTTTCTGCCTATGGCAACTGTTATTAACTCTTTTCATTTTGGTAGAATCCCTCATTGCCTAGAGATAAGTCCTAGATGGCCTTTGTAAGAGCTTGTACATTTGTCACCTCATGAGCTAACTTTCTGGAGTTTAGTTAGGCTTACTCAATTCAAGTAGAAGTAACTTTCCTCATTACCATGTGCTTATTGTATGTGATCTGACTGGCCCTTTCAGGATCCTGCAAAATTTTCTGAGCTACAAATAGAAGCTTACCTTAAAACAGTTGCTTTTCGACGAGAGATAGACGAAGTGCAAAAAGCTGCTGCTGGAAGAGGAGTAGGGGGTATCCAAACTTCACGGATTGCATCTGAAGCCAACAGGGAGTACATATTCTCATCATCTTTTACTGGTGACAAACAGTGAGTAATCTTATTTTCAGTATTTGGTAGTGCTTCTCCTATGAATTGAATATGATGTCTGGTGGAGTTTTCATGTAAAGAACTTCCTTAATCTTTGCATTCTTAAATATCACAGAGAACTTGCATCAAGCAGATCAGAGAAAAATGATGATGCTCATCGAAAGGCTCAAGGAACACATCCTGTGGAGAACCTTGCTAATATTATTGCATCAGCTGGTTCTAATACTACAAGTGGATTGGTTTGCAATGAACCTAGTGAATCTGTTGATGAAAGAATTCAGACCTTCCTAGATGAGAGGGGTCAATTTCGAGTTAGCAGATCAAGAGCTATGGGGATGCGTATGACCCGAGATTTGCAAAGAAATTTGGACTTGATGAAGGAGATTGAGCTGGAAAGAACACACATCAACAAGGCTTCAAATATTGATGCAATTTTGAGTGCAGAGAATAATGGTCCATCAAAAAGTTCTGGGACCAATTCTGTTGGTAAATTAAAAACTATGAATGTTGATCTAGTTGGTGAGTGTGTGCAAAATGAGCAAGTGCAAAATGAGCAATCTGTCTTTGACAAGGATACTTCTATAGAGGTATCCTTTGAATATGATAGCAAGAATGCACTCATTGATGCTGAAGATGAAATATTTGCTAATTTAGTAGGAGGAAATTCAGGGACAGTATTTCATGCTGATGGTATTCCAGCAAAAGAACAACCTTCTAATTCAGATTCAGATTGTGACTGGGAAGAAGGAATTGTTGAAGGGAAGAGTACCTTCATTCCTGGAAATAATAAAGTGGAATGGAATTCTTCTGTTGCTGAAGGGGATAATAATGATGAGAGTGAAGTAGAATGGGAGGAAGGAGATTGTGATGGTGATAAAAGTACCATATGTTGCCCATCTGAGTCTGGGAAAAAGCCAACTCGAGGTCAATTGGAGGAGGAGTCTAATTTGCAGGAAGCAATTAGGAGAAGTCTTGAGACTATAGGAGATGGAGAGCTTAAGCACCTATCATCTGTAGATGAGCATTCAAATGCTGATGAGAAAAAATTGGATTATGGATTAACCCATGGTGATTATTTGGATGTTTCTGGTGCAATGAATTTAAATGGTGAAGATGCATTTGTGAAGATAAAAAATAGTATGGCTGTTTCATCTTCTCCTAGGGAAGATGGTTCTAAACAAAATATATTTCATGGAAATGTGGATGGCGATGGTTATGTCAACTCCCAAACTTCTGATTTTCCTAGGGGTCAGTCAAAGTCATATGTAGCATCTATTTCGAGTAACCTGGATATTTTGATTGAAAAGCCTAATGTACTGAATAGATGCTCTCATTCTGAATATTCGACTTCAGTTGCAAATATGATGAAGGACAATGACCATATGGCTGCAGAACAATTGTTGGATAAACATTGTGATGATACTAAGATGTCTTCCGATGGCAAAAATGTTTCCAAGGATAATCCACTTGGTTCCACTGGTAAGGAGAAACCTAACTATAATAATGAATCTCAGCCATTGATTAATTCTGATGATAATACCAAGTTTGCCACTCCTTTGACAGAATCATCCTTGAAGGGATCAACAGAAAATGTTGATATTGGGCCAAAGTTAGCTGCAGTGGACAATGATGGAAGTTTCAGAGGAGAAAGAAATATTGATCTTGTGAAAAATGCAGTTAACACCTCAGGAGATTTTCCAGCACATGTAGATGAGGTTAGATTGGAGGAGGAAATGCGAATACTTGGTCAAGAATATATAAACCTTGAAAATGAGCAGAAGAAACTTGAAAGAAATGCAGAATCTGTGAACAGTGAATTGTTCACAGAATGTCAGGTGTGTACTGAAACTTATGCATACAAGAGCAATATATTTTCATGACTTGAATATTGCTTTGTCAAAATGGCTACTGTTGTGTTTTCCACTCTTCACTTAAATTTGGTATTCTGCTATGGACTCGGATATCCACTAAACTCTTGAATGATGATTTTGGTGTAAACTGTGTATGAAGTATCACTGAGGTATAATTTGTATTTTGTACTTTGTATTTGCATCTTGTGGTGCAATTTGATATACACACTTTTGTATTTATAGGTTTTTTTTTTAACTTCAAAAAAAAAAATTCCAAGAATAAGTTGATAAGTTATCAGTATTGATAAAACTAGGATTCTTATGTTTCGGAGAAGAAATGTTTCTGGCATATAATTGGAGCAATTAAGTTAAAATAGCCAGTGAATAGATCAATTTCTAGTCTCTTTGAAGTCCCTGCATGGTTTGTTGAATTATAATGCTATAAGCTAAATATCAGTTTAATGTGTTTCCTTTTTTATGCTATTCAAACATCATTTCATCAATGCAGGTAAAGTACATTAGTTGGCCATGTCATTATACTTTGTATATAATTGTTAAAATGTTTAACATTTGCTTCTCCTCTCATTTTGTTTACTCATTCCGTATATGTGTATCTTTCTCCAAGTTTCTTGTGATCTCTTATGACTCTAATGAATCTATTACATTGTAGGAATTACTGCAAATGTTTGGATTGCCATATATTATTGCCCCAATGGAAGCTGAGGCACAGTGTGCTTTCTTGGAAACTACAAAACTGGTTGATGGTGTTATAACTGATGATTCTGATGTCCTTCTATTTGGAGCTCGTAATGTTTACAAGAATATATTTGATGACCGCAAATATGTAGAGACATACTTCATGGAGGTATGGATTTGTGCAGTGCTCTTAAATAAACTTATATTGCAAACAATCTTATTTTAACGTTTTTTATCATTTCTGGTTCAGGACATTGAGAAGGAACTTGGATTGAGCAGGGAAAAATTAGTACGCATGGCACTACTACTTGGGAGTGATTATACTGAAGGTGTAAGGTACGACAACTAGAACCTTGCCATTTCTAGAGCATAGTTATGCCTAGTTGTTGCAGTGCCTTTCTTCATGAGATGTTTTTAAAGGTCTATATTTGATTTGTTTCTATTATTTACTTCATATTAGAGTGAGAAGTACTAGATGACACTACAGAAAAAAAAAAGAAATTTATGATACTTTATGTATAGATATCCCTTGTATCTTGTAGTAGGTTTTCGGCGGCGTGCTTGGTGTAGATTCCACTTTTTTGCAGTTTACCAGATCAGTGTTTAATGTTAATGTAGTGGCATTGGGATTGTCAATGCTATTGAGGTTGTGAATGCGTTCCCTGAGAAAGATGGCTTCTTGAAATTCCGCCAGTGGGTTGAGTCACCAGATCCCACCATTCTTGGATGGTTGAATACAAAAGGTGGATCAAATACAAGAAAGAAAGGATCAAAAGAGCCTTCGTCGGATCAAATTAATAGTCATATTAAGGAACAAGAGGATTCGCTGGATTATGACCAAGAAATCAAGCAAACATTTTTTGAGAAACATGTAATTGATTTCCTGCTTACATGGTTTTTTTGGTTTAAATAATATATTGAAGGACAATTTCACCTTTATTGTTTTGACTTTGTATGGGAGTATGTGACTATTTTCATCTTCTTGTTTTGCTTTAAATAGAGAAATGTTAGCAAGAATTGGCATATTCCATCTTCTTTTCCAAGTGAAACAGTTATATCTGCTTATTATTCTCCACAAGTTGACAAGTCAACCGAGCCTTTCACCTGGGGAAAGCCAGATCATCTTGTTCTTCGAAAGTAAGTTTATATTCCTTATTGCTATACCTCTTACATCATCCAAATGAGCATTTGTTTCACTGTTGATTATATATGACTTTGGATGAGCCTTGAAAGGAGAGTATATGATAGAATAATATCTCATTTTTTATCATTCTGAGCTATTAACAGTACTTTCCTTCAAATGTTCACAATTTCAACAGGGTGTTTTGGTGTATTTTTCACATGCCCATTAGCCTGTTGAACTTCCCTAAAGAAAGGGCTATTCTTTATTTTATTTCTCCATACAGATAAAATGCCTAATTCTGGCTGTGTATTCAGGGGAGTTCAGATTACGAATATTATATGGACCAGGCATTCTGAGAGTTCTAAGTTATTTCGAATATGCATTGTGTATTCCTTGAATTCTGAGTTCTGTTCTCTATACAGATTGTGCTGGGAGAAATTTGGGTGGACTAGCCAGAAAGCAGATGAATTACTATTACCTGTTTTAAAGGAAT
>NC_029790.2:124667328-124671323 GCF_000816755.2 Arachis ipaensis
TATTCTATATTCTAGGTTCTCCATGGTTGCCAAGACTAAATTGTTATTTGGGTTTTATTAATGTGTTATAGCATATGTTAAGGCACAAAAGATAAAAGTGCTATAAAATGAGTAATACGAGGTAATAAAGATGCAAAAGCATTTAGTATTTTTCTCTTTAATTCAATTGAGTACTTAATATTATGAATTTTTTTCCTTTTGCATGTGTCATTAGGCTACACATAAAGAAAACCCCTTTCATTTTCTTTGTAATAAAGGATGACACTAATTGGCCATTAAAGGCAAGCGATCTAATTATCAATTATCTATTGTCATGTTTATATTCCGTCTAATAGATACCTTATATTAGTTGAACCTTTTAATACAGACTCAACTGCGTTTGGAAGCGTTTTATAGTTTCAATGAACGATTTGCAAAAATTCGAAGCAAGAGAATTAAGAAAGCTGTAAAAGGGATTACTGGTAAGCAGCCTTCAGAATTGAAAGATGATTTCAACAGTGGCAAGAGTAGGAGAGGAAATCATCTAGAATCTGAGGACAAAAATTTTGAGAATCTAAAGGGGACAAAGGAAAGTCTTGAAAGTTTGAAGAAACCTAAAGTGAAACAATCAAGGAAAAGGAAGAATGACGGGGACACTCTTGGGAAGGCAATGTCAAAGAGAAAGACAATCACTGATGGTCCTTCAGCTTCTGCTATGTCTGCAGTGGAGAATATACAGCCAGGTACTGAGTCTGAAAAAGACCAAAGTGATAGTAATCCATTGATTTCAAATAGAAGTGGGAGGGGCAGAGGAAGAGGCAGAAGTTTGGCAGTAAAACATGGAAGGAAAAAGGAAAGTCTCATTTATCAATCATCTGAAACATCATCTTCTAGTAGCGACACTGATGATCATGTTGATATGTCAAAAGTTCCTCAAGAGGTTCGAAGGGTAAGATTCATGCTCGCCCTTCAAATTTATGATATACAAATATATTATTGATCGTTCATTCTGAGTTGTTTCTTTGTTGGAGGCCTTATAGTTAATTGTTAGTTAACGTAAAGAAAAAAAGAAAAATAATTATTTTTTGGTGCTTCTAAATCCTGTGATGCCTGTAACCAGATTGTTAGCTGGGTCTGGTGGTAGATGAAAATGACCAAGAAAGGAACTTTACAAACCTTGATGGAACTTTATTTGAATAAATTGTCAATATCTATCTTAATTTGGTTCTAGATGTTAGTGTTTCCATTTGGCCATTTTACTTCTTCTGATAATGTTAGAATATTTCTTAGGTGATTTAAACATATGTGGAGGTCTTTAAAGACAGAGTTGAATAGAGACAGAGATAAAGAGAGAAATAGAAAAACCATAGGTAAAATTATAAAAAAAATGCTTTAGACTTTAGTGGTTTGAATGGAAACATTATTTACAGCATGACATTGAATCAGTTGATTTATCTAGCTGACTCCACAACCCACTAGTAGTGTAGTGGTGAGGGGTTTGAATAGTATGCGTGAGGTTGTTCAAACTTTGTTTTCAATGTTCCTAAAAAACTTGGCCAACTCCGCGGGACGCGGCATAATTGCTGTTATTTCTTTTACATATCCTGGTTTCATCTACAAAATGAAAGACACTTATCTTTTATTTTATGGAAAGTAAAGTGAAGGGAGTCTTCTATTTAAGCGATACTCTTAGGTTTTCAATGTGATTTAATCAAATGGAATTAAAAGGTTCCACTTACATTTTGTGCAATTTACAGTCCTCACGTTCCAGAAAACCTGTCAGTTATTCACTTGAGAACCTAGAAGATGAAGAACTCAATGAGTCATTTGATACGAGGAATCAATCATCCTTGTGTGAAGATCCATTAGAAGAAAATTTATCTGATATTCCTGGTGCATGTGGGGATTCTGCAACTGGTTTAAGCAGAGGTAAAGAGAGTGATATGATAAGTAGTGCTCCAACCAGGAACTTCCCTAGAGACGATCTTGGGTGGGAAGGTCAAATTTTCACAGATGCTGATGAAACTACTCATCCAGATCCAGGAATTGGTGATGGTGATATTACTGTTAATGCTGACTCTTGTGATGACTACCTTAAACTAGGAGGTGGTTTTTGTTTAGATGATAGTGATGAACCTAGCAATCAGAATGCAGTTGATGGTGTCAATACTGCTGATACTGAAGGATTTCTGCACTGTTCTGTTATGATGGATGAGACTGACCATCATAAAAATGGTTCTGAGATATTATTTTCTGGCACCGATAAAGCTCCCAGCGAGATGCAAGAGGGACGCAATGCCTACAATGTTGACAACGAGCCAAATGATAACCTTCCAAATGTTAGTGCCAATGATCAAAATGAAATGGGGGTCTCTGTACCTGAGAATGTTAATCATAATAATGGAAACTACAATGGGGCATTTAGTGCAATGCCATTTTTGAGGAAAAGAAGGAAGAAGTAGAATCTTTCTAGCTTTGAATGTCGTAGGTTTTTGTGAATATTTCTAGATTACTGACTATACTAAATTTTACCCTCCAAGTTGTTCCTTATAAATTATTTATGTTCTATTTTACTTGCTGGGGGAAGAGTTCTTGAAAACGCTGGCTTCATATCTCATGCCTCTTATGTTATGCTGAAAGTTATTGCTATTTAATTTATGTCATCATCGCCAGAGAAAGGGCAGTGCTTTATGAACACCATTGTCTCAACCACTATAAGTCACTACAAATGTGATTATAAATGTGAATTTGATTTGATCTTGATTATTAACGTGATTTGATTACACTAAGTTGTAAGCATTGGAATATTGGAATGCAATGTATTAAAGTTGCATTCGCGTAGTATATGCCTATCAGTCCAATCCACCATTTAATTTTCTATTTGGTTTCAGATTTAATACACATTTTATAAATAATAAAAAGAAAACAGCTGACTTATATACTAATTTTTTTGACATTCTATTAATATTTATACACATATACGTATATATTTTTTTGGTGACTTATTTATCGTTCTTTTTGGTGACTACACATATACGTATATATAAATTAGTATAATTAACACTTATATTTACCAAAATCCATATATAGGTTGACAAAGAGTTTGAGTACATGAGTTATTATATTATGTCGATGGTTTTCGGTAACTAAGAGAAAGGAGTTGAATCTTAGCCCTTTTTTTTACTTTAGTAATATTTAAGGACGGACCCAAGCATAACAATGAGGGGGCACTTGCCCTCATGATGTTTTTAATTTTTGTTTTAAAAAATATAATTATATATAATATGTTCCCACTTCAAATTTTAAATGATCCCATTACAAATAAAATAAATTCAATTTGCTAAAGTTTTAAATTTATTTTTTTATTATTTTGACTATTATTTAATCTAATCAAATTTAATTATTGTACCGTCAATTCTTTATTCTCTTAAACCCTCTTCTTATTTTTATATTTTCAACTTTCTTTTTCTATTCCTTGTCTAATGACCATCTTCTCTTCATCAAAAAGTAGATTCTAAATTCTCCAATTTTTTTATATAATTCTCCATGACTCTATGTATCTTTCAATTTCATTATTTTTGTTTTTTGATATTTTCAATTGCAATTTTTAATTCAAACAATTATAGTTTAGGTATCAATCTAATATTTTATTTTTTTCGTGACTTTATATATTTTATTTTATTCTCGATTTATTCATCCTTATTATTTATTTTTTATCTTTTGTTCTATTATATGTACCTATGTTGCATATAAAATTTTAAAATGAACGGATTAATTTACTAATTTAGAATATATTTTTTATTTTTAAAAATAATGATAAAAAATATTTTAATTATAATATATAATTAAACAGATACATAAAATATTTTATCTAACATTATATCAAAATTAAATTAAAAAATATATAACAAATTTAATTATTTAAAAAAATAAAAAATTGTAAAAAATTATGTTTTATTATTTTATATAAACATACTTTTTACGTATTATTCTATTAGAAAAAAAATTCCTATTAT
>NC_029790.2:124672499-124680800 GCF_000816755.2 Arachis ipaensis
TGTATAAATTTATTAATCTAATAGTATATCAAAATTAAATTAAAAAATATATAAAAAATTAATTATTTCAAAAAGAAAGAAAGAAAAATAATTGTAAATTAAGTTTTTATTATTTGATATAAACATATTTTTCATATATAGGTTTATTTTTTATGGTATTTATATACAATTATAGTTTCAAATTATAAATGCTAGTGTATTAATAGGCGCTAACGTGCCAATTGATTCAGTCTTTTATTATTAAATGTATATAAAAATACATAAGAATAAAATTAGTTATGATGAAAAATTATTTATAATTTAATTAAAATGTTTTAAGTTTAAATTTTAGAAATAAAAACATATTTTTTTATAAATTATATATAATAAATAGTATTTTAAGAATAAAAGTGTTCACTAACTCTTTTTAATTTTTATATCTCCATATAATTAATAATATTTAACAAAATTTATTTAATAGTATATTTTTTTTTGCCCCCACTCCTAAAATTTTCTGGGTCCGTCACTGGTATTATTTGTTGGTTTTTGATACAACTTCTAGAGACTTTTTGCCTTTTTGTCTCGTAGCCAGCCACGAGACTTTTTCTTTTGTCTTGTACCCAGTCACGAGACTTTTCTTTTTTGTCTCGTCGATTAGCACGAGATATTTTTCAGTTTTATCTCCTGTTCAGCAGAAACAGAAATGGAGTAGAAGAGAGAGAAAATTACACCCAGATATATCCTGATTCAGCTGCTAAGTGCAGTGCAGCCTACATCCAGTCTCCATCACAAAGATGATGGAATTTCACTATAATCATTCTTGATTACAAGCACCAATTCTCCTTAGGAACAACCCTTCCTATCTGGGATAAGTCCAGAATCTAAAACCCAATCTTGAACTTGACTTGGTCACTGCCAAGTTTTCCAACTGCTAAGTGCTAACCCAACTTACAAGGGGATTCCCACAAAATCATGAAACAAAACACAGATGTACAAAGGACCTTTAAGGACATCTATGACTTTTTTTTTTTAATTTTGCACTCTCTGCCTTTTCCGCTCTATGGCTTTTTCTTACAAACCTCACTGTTTGCCTTTTTTCATGAGATTCAAGACAGACAAAATTAAACAGAAAAATTACAAAATGAAGAACATTGAAGGAGAAGAACTTCTGTTAGCTTAGGTAGCTATGAGAACTCTGTGCCTTGCATTCTCACTCCTTACTTCAAGCCCTGGCTGTTCACCCTTATATATAGGGGGAAGCCTCCACGGTTGAAACCAAACAAACCAAGCTAATCTTCTTCTTCTTCAAACCAGAACAGGTTCGGCCAGAGAGAGAGAAGAGATAACCAATACAAAACCCAACATGCAATTACCTCTAGTCCTTCCTTGGTCACCAATTTTCATCAATCCGAGCCCTCCATTCTTGCCTTACTCTCCAAGATGGATTTTTTGCCCTTGATGCATGCTTGATGATGACAGTTTTATTTGCTCCAATCTCTGCCTCTTCCATCACGTAGCCACTGTAGCTACCTCCTGTGGTGGTTGAGCAGAATCAGAGTCAAGCCATCCCTCCAAGGATCTTCTTTTCTGACTGAGATCTTCTCTTCCATTTTTGGGTATGGAGAAGTCAAGATCTCTTCACTAAATCTTACCATAAGTGATGAGAATCTTAGCCACAGCATACTTTTAGTTTTCTTTTTTTTGCCATCATTGTAATGGTCTTGCTACTAGCTTCTTCTTCTTTCTGGTAGCTTGCTTTAGCTTCCATATTTCTTCTGTGAAATGACCGGAAGCTTGAAGAAAGAAGAGAGAGAAGAGAGAAATTGAAATGCTTTTAGTTGAATTAAGAGAGAGAAATGAAGTGAATTAAATTTCTGGATACCCATGCCTAGAAATGTGTAACACACTTAAGACAATCAAATCACTTTTTCACTTTCTCTTTCCTATTTTCAACGTCTGCATTAACTCCACTTGATAAAATTTGAATTCCACCAAATGAAAGAGGTGGTATCCGTGGAAGCATGCATGTTTCCCTCTTTCTCATTTTTTCAATTTGGACCAAGCTAGTAGATCTCTTTAAAGAGGATTTTGGGCTAATAGTAATCAATTTTGGCCCAACTTGTGTAATAATAATTCAGCCATATATCATAAATATTTTCTTGCACAAGGCTAATTTTACTGGGCTTGTTTACCAAGATATTGGCCCAATTAACAAAACTTTATTTCAGCCACCATAATCACAATAATTTAACACCAAGGCTGAAAATTAGCATCTCATTTGGCTTGTTATTTTTTTTCTTTTCGGCCCAACACAAATCTGCACAACAAAATTATTAATTTAGCAATTGTAACTATGAAGATCAAATTAATAATTTTGTGATTAATTGTTTTAATAATGTTTGATCATCATTAATTTAATTTTGAGTTTTCCAAACTCATCAATCTCCCCCTTGATGACAAACATTATTAAAAATTAAAATGGAAAGAAATTAAAGATTAGAGTACTCCCTTTTGTAGATTAGGATTCCTCCTCATTTCAAGTGATACCTAGCTCCCCCTAGATATATGCCATTTTTTCAAGGGAAACATTTTCTGTAACAATTTTATCAAGTCTAAGGCAACTATGTTATTCAATATATGGAATTTGAGATGTTGAATGACTTGATTTATGAGCAGAAGTAAAGTGATAAACAAAACTCATTTGTTATCATATAAATAATTTTCTGCTCAATAACAATAAAAAATGCTTTGAGTACATAGTACATGAAAAACAATTGATAATTTCCAAATAATTTGATTAAGTGAACAACATTTTCCAGCCATCATATCAGAGCAAAAATTATCAGTTTATAGTAAAAAAAACATTTTCATCTAAACAGAATCATATCAGAGCATAAGGAATATATCAATGTATCAAAGCTTAAAGAGATTATCAAGTCACAACCAAGTTCCAATCACAACAAATATTTCAACAATTCAAAAAGAATTATTCCAAATACAGCAAGCATTTCAACAAAACAGATCATAATCATTGGAATATAGAGTTTATGTACAGGGGTGATCATGAATCAAAAATAATTTCAGCCTCTGTTCTTTCAATTTTCCATCTTTTTCTCCCTCTTTTGTCATCAATGGGTCCTGCAAAATAAATGAAAACAACATACTAAACAGCAAAATATTTGTTTTCCACCAAAACACAATGGTCCAAAGTATCCAAGTACAATATCAAAACAAAAAAGCTAAAACTGTGTACAAAAGAATTCCTAAAAGATGAAAATTTCAAGGATTTTGATCCTTTAAGACTGAATCATATTTTCACAAGACAATGTTTTTCAAAACACCTTAATAAAATTCCATATCACACATGCATTTGAGCAAATAAATTTATCAATGATAATCAAAGTTCAAGTCGAAATTAATCCATAAAATGCTCAAAACAGAGCCAGATCAAAGCAAAACAAAACAGGACAACAAATCAATGAAACATAACAAAACATCAAATATACAGAGAGTAAAATAACAGAGCATTCAGCAGTAGTAGCAGCAACAGGGAGTATTAAATGCTGAGTGGAGAGAGAAGATTAGGTAGTTAATGACCATTAAGTTGAAATGGAGAGAGAGAGGGTTATGTGCGATTGTCAACAAAGAAAGATTTTCAAATCAAAAACTAAAAGGTTAGCTCCTAGAATTAAGGGATGAGGAAAGGAAAAGATTTGATTTGACAATATCCTCTTTCAATAAGATTTGATGAGACAATAAAAGAGATTGTGATTTACACAAGGAGAATCTAACAAAACGGTCAGAGTGGGGTCAAAGAGATTTGGTGGGACCCAAAAGAATTAAAATCTGCGCAGTCTCCCCCTTGATCATAGCCCTTTCAACACATCCTGATTTTTATCTCGTGCTTTCCTACAAGACAAAACTGAACAGAATAAAAAATTTCACAAGTTATCAACAGAGTTTAATTCTATCATTCCCAAACTTTTTCTCAAAGAGTAGAGTCTGTCTTCACATAGGGATTTTGTAAAAATGTCAGCAAGTTGATCTTCAAATTTTACAAATTGAATATCAATAGTATCCTTTTGCACATGTTTCCTAATAAAGTGATATTTAATTTTAATGTGCTTGGTTCTTGAGTGCAGAACAGGATTTTTAGAAATATTTATAGTACTCATATTATCACAAAATAAGAGTATACTATTGATCTTTAATTTGTAATCTTCCAACTGCGTTTTTAACCAAATTAATTGTGAACAACATGCAGATGCAGAAATATATTCAGCTTCAGCAGTGGATAGAGCCACTGTGGCTTGCTTTTTGCTTGACCACATGTTGAGTGAGCTTCCAAGGAAGCAACACATGCCGGAGGTGCTTGATGAGACGCAGAAGCTGGTGAATTAAAAATTATTAAAATGGTTACGTTGCAAGTATAGTTCTTAACTCACCGAAAATCTGCCTATCAATTTAGAAGTATGTCACAGAGAGTTTGAATTAAAAATTACTGGGAGTTTTAAGTCCCAGGTCGTCTCCCAACGAGTTGCAGAAAAGTGTGCTATCTTATTAATCAGATGTTCCAAGAAGTTGAGCTAAGTAAATTGGAATGTAAATTGAAGAAATTTAAATAATATGAATAAAAGCCTTGAGTGGGAGTTGATCGGTTGGAATTTCTACTATTGATGGAGTGATTGTAAGATTAATTTATAATTAATGGTTGTTCTGTTTGGTTATCCTTTACTAGGTAAGGGAAAGTCAAACAAGTTGGAATGCCAGATCTGTTCACAAGTTGCAACCCACTTAGTTCAAAGGGATTGGCGTTGGTGACAGGATAGCAATCCAACATTTAACCCAATTACAAATTTTTCCTTCAATCCTTCCAACTCACGAGTTCCTTTTAATCAACTCCCCATCAAGTAAAGAAACTACTCACGCATTGTAAATAATAAATCCATAACACATGAAAGGGGATTAAAAGAAGACATAATTATTGGAATTGAAATTGAATTAAAAAGAAATAATCCTTGCATTAAATAATCATAAAAGTATCTAAATGACAAAATTGAACAAAGCAAAGGATATGGAAGAATGAAATCAAGTTGAAAAAATGAACTAGAATGACGAAGTCTTGATGAGGAAATAACTCTTCTCAATGTTCCAATGCTAAGACCAATTGAAAATTAAAATTCTAAAACCTAGAGAGAAAAACCTAAGAGAGTAAAACTAGGTCTAAAACTGTCTCTGAATGAATATGTTATTTGTTTCTGCATGTTCTCTGACTCTAGTCTGCTGTTCCGGGCCGAAAACTGGGTCGAAATAGGGTTCAAAATCGTCCCCAATGAATTCTGCAGATTATGCAGATCGCACATGTCATGCGATCGCGTCATCCATGCAGACGCGTCATTCGCGCTTTTCCTTGCCATGCGTTCGCGTCGTCCATGCTACCGCGTGAGCCATGCGACCGCGTCACTTTTCGCTGGTTATCTCCTCAAATTCTTGTGTTCCTTCCATTTTTGCTAGCTTCCTTTCCAATCTCCAACTCATTTATGCCCTGTAAAGTCTAAAACACTTAACACACAGATCACGGCATCGAATAGAATAGAGGAGAATTAAAAATAAATAATTAAAGTCTCTAGGAAGCAGTTTTCAAACATGTAATAAATTCAGGAAGGAAATCTAAATGCATGCTAATTTAATGAATAAGTGGGTAAGGATCATGATAAAACCACACAATTAAACACAATATAAATCATAAAATAGTGGTTTATCAACCTCCCAACACTTAAACATCAGCATGTCCTCATGCTTAATTGAAGGAGATAAGGAAATAAGTATGAACATGTGGAAACTCATGAAATGCAATGCAAACCCATATATATATATATATATAAATGCAACTATATGATTCTTGTCTACTTGATCAAAAGTAAATAAGCTCTTCAAAACAATTACAATTCAAATTTCACTAATTTTATCATTACACAATAAAATGGATAAAAATGCGAGAAGATAGCTCATGAAAGCAGGGAATTTGAAAATTCAAGTATTGAACCCTCACTGATAATGTATGTACGCTCTAATCTCTAGTGTATAGGGTGGTCACTCTATCCTTCTCTAATCATACTTTCTAACTTTTGTTCTTCTCCTAACCAATCAACAATAGTTAATATACCAATGCAAACATCATGAGGTCTTTTCAAGGTTGTAGTGGGGCTAAGGTATAGGTAGGGGTGTATATTTGGTCAAGTGAGCTAATAAATTGAATCTTTAATTAACCCAAGCTCTAACATAACTTGTATACACTTAATGTAATCTTTAAAGTTCATACCTAGCTACCCAGAATTCCCTTTTTCAATCCATACTCATGTATTAACTTATATTTTGGTTCTATTATATGTGCACTGATCTTTGAATTCTGAATTTAACATTGGGGTAATTTTGTCCCCTTATTTATTGATTTTTCATTTTTTTTAAATAAATAAAGCTTATCAATGCACATAGATTTTTCATTCTTATATTTTCACATGAACTATGCAATTTATTCTATTCTATAAAGGAAGGAAAATCTAACTAAAATATCCTAATTATTGGTGCTAGAGAAGAGAAATTACCTCCGGAAGTCAGGTACTGACCGACCTCCCCATACTTAAGACTTTGCACCGTCCTCGGTGCCATCTGTCAGGAACAGGGGTGGGCTGGTAGCAGTATCTCTACAGTCGGGGCCGTCATGGCTCCCTGTGCTTGTAAAGGAAGTGGAGTCTGGGGTGTCTGAGTCTTTGAAGTGTCCCTTGAGTAGCTCCTTGAGGTGTTTGAATCGGCGCTCTCTCATCTTTGCTTTCTGTTCTTGCCGATCCAACCGTTTGATTATCTGCTGGAGTAATTTCTCAGTTGTAGATGCTTGTGGTGTTGAAGAAGGATTATCTTCAACTGGAGCTGTAGGAAGGCTTGTAGTGGCTGCTGAGAGTCTGAGGTATTTCCCGTTAGGGACATACTGATCATTCCGTGGAAGCACGGCTTTGGTGTCCCCAGCTCTGTAGGAGACTCCGGCTGCTGAGACAATATCTGAGACCAAGACGGGGAAAGGTAAGTTGCTCGCAATTTGTACGTGTTCCATAGCATGCCGGATATGTCTTGAGAGATTCAGAGGTTGGTCTGTAAGGATGCACCATAGTAGAACAGCCATGTCTGCAATGAAGGAGGACTCATGAGTGCTCGGAAAGACGTAATGGGACATGATCTGCGCCCATACGCGAGCCTCCTAGGTAAGTGCTGAAGCCAAGATTCCCTTAGGGCAGGTACGGTGGTATCTGTAGATCCAACGGCTGCCAGGTAATGCGATGACTCCGAGAACGGAGTCCCAGTCGAATTGGTATCTCTGACGCTGAAAGGTGGCTACTTGAAAAGCGTCCATTCCTGCTGGAATAGGGGGAAGACTCAGAGCTTGCTGAATGGCCTCTTCTGTGATGGGGACTTGCTTCTGCCGAACATAAACAGACTGCAGGTCGGCATGTAGAAGTTGGAGTAGAACTCAACTACCCAAGAAAGATTGACCTGCCTTGGCTGTCTCCGTAGGAAACCCCATTGTCTTCGCTCAATTTGCGGCTCAACAAAGGTGGCAATATTGGACGGGAGGATAAGAAGGTATTCATTGTTATAATTTCTTTCTGCCATGATAGGGAACATCTGCTCACAGTAGCGATTGGGAAATCGCGCAGTGTCCTTTGCTGGAAAGGCTTTCTCCTTTTTGTCAACCTTTATTATCCGCTTAACTCTTTTTGTTGAGGGCTTGACGGCGGTTGAAGAAGGCTCTGCCACTAATGCTCTTTTAGTTCCTCTTCTTGCTGGTGGTTTGGAAGTTGCTTTCTCCTTTCCTTTCTTGGTGGCCATCCTGAAAGAAGGGAAGAGAAAGAAAATTAAATTTAAAGAGATATAAGAGGGTGATGGATGCACATTAAGATATGCTGACATTATCACATGCTCGCGAGTACGTGTGAGAAGCCAACAATGGAAAATAGCTAGTGCATATAAAGACAAATGAATGCAAGTTGTTTATTGGCATGCTGGCAAAGGGCATGAGTAGCATAGACCAAGCAATACTTTATAACAAACCATCACGTTTGTATTGACAATTAAATTCAATTAATATAATAATAAGGAGAATTTGTGAAAAGCAAGCATTGAATAGTAGAATAAAGTAATGTAGAAAAGTGCATAGGGCTATATAGGCTTTTTCACAAACACATGGCATGCATGGTAAATAAGATATAAAAGTATGAAATTGAACATGCAAGCAATCCCTTAAAAATAATAATAATTGTCAAATAAATT